>NC_053496.1:137363050-137450550 GCF_905171775.1 Rana temporaria | reverse complement strand
CCTTCGTTTCCAACACTTGTGAAGAAAGCAAAAATGCTGACATTGAATAAGGGGCCATTGTTAGAAGAGCTGCAGCATCTTCTGACTCTTTTATCAAAGAAAATGTTCTGCAGTTGAGATAAGTCAGCTTGAGATCAAAAGGCTTCTGCTTTCAGAATAATTACTCCCCCTCCTAGCCATCCCACAAACAGTTATTCAGAGGCTCGCTTTTAGTAAACTTTTCATGTCTGCAAATTTTCCTGTTCACACAGACCATAGAAAATAATGAAATGTAAGACCGATTCCACCTCCCAAATATTTATAAAACAAATAAATAATTACTGTAAAATTTAAGAGACAAATGGAATAATAGCCACATTTTTGGGGACATTTATTATACATGTGCCAGTACCTGTACTCCACTATGCCATAGTCTTCTAAGGCCTCGTACACACGACTGAGTTTCTTGGCAAAAACCAGCAAGAAACTATCTGGGAGATATTTTTTTGCAGAGGAAACCGGTCGTGTGTACATTTTCGTCGAGGAAACTGTCGAGAAACACGACGAGCCAAAAAGAGAGCAAGTTCTCTATTTCCTCGACGGGAATGGAGAAACTTGCCTCGACTGCCTGACAAGGAACTAGACAAGGAAAACGATGTGTTTCGCCCGTCGAGTTCCTCGGTCGTGTGTACGAGGCTTCAGTATCCATAAAAAAAAAAAAAAAATATATATATATATATATATATATATATATATATATATATATATATATATATATATGTCTAATGCCCTGTACACACGATCGGTTCGTCTGATGAAAACGGTGAATTTTTTCATCAGATATCCGATGAAGCTGACTTTCATCAGTCTTGCCTACACACCATCGATTAAAAATCCGATCGTGTCCAACGCGGTGACGTAAAACACGACGTGCTGAGAAAAATGAAGTTCAATGCTTCCGAGCATGCGTCGACTTGATTCTGAGCATGCATGGATTTTTGACCGATGGATTTCCCCGCAGACGATCGTTTTTTTAACCATAAACAGGTTCTATTTTTTTTCACAGAGGAAAAAAAATGATAGGGCCCACACACGATCAGTTCGTCCGATGAAAACGATCGGTCCGTTTTTATCAGACGAACCGATCGTGTGTACAGGGCATAAGTGACCCTTTTTTTTCTTTATTGTCTATCTTTGTAAACTTGTTTAAATTCTCAATAAAAATGATTGATTTAAAAGTGCAAAATAAATAAATAAAATAAGCTATTGCCTCTTTCAATCTGAAGTTTATCAGTGACAAAGAGTTCAGTTTTAATATTCCAACTGTTAGTAAAGTTAGTAAAGCCAATGAAATTCATTAAATGACAGCAGATCAACATTTTCTTTCATTGTTATTTTTATTTTATTTTTTTCTGTTACACCATAGGTAATGTTGTCAAAATGATCTTAGTGCTTATAAAGACTCCCTTATTAAAATATAAAGGCTCCATAAGCTTTTTTAATCAAACCTGGTTTTATTTTGTCCTTAAAAACCACTCTGCTGAAAACAATGAGCAGATAGAAGTGTTGGATAAAACAGTTGTTTATAGTTAAAGGTTTATAGGATAAAATCTATCTATCTATCTATCTATCTATCTATCTATCTATCTATCTATCTATCTATCTATCTATCTATCTATCTATCTATCTATCTATCTCTAGTTATCCTGCACAGGTCTTGAAGATTTTTTTTTTTTTTAAATTTAAAGTGAATCCTGGGGAAGTAAAGGAGGGGGTAGTGGATGCCCTGAGGCCTGCTTGGACACCACATGAATCTCTTCGAATCAATTCTCTTTGCTTCATGCTGTTTTGGTTGTGCCTGTTCAATAAAAGTTGTTTTGAAAAGGAACCATACTTCACAGCCCCTCTTCCCTAGATCACACTGCCCGGCATTCAGTTCATAACCCGGGAAGCTGCAGCCACATTTTCACTTTGATCTGGCAATCCAGAGCCGTAGAATGAGACCTGTTTTAGTTTTGTTTATAATAAGAGTTATCAGAGCCCATGACACAGAACACAGAATTTTTGGTTTCCGACAGCAAATATTTTTTTTTAAATTTAATCAATCTATATTTATTCAGTTTGTGGTGTATACTGTAAAAATTATGTATTAAACCACCATACCAGCAGTTATATATAAGAGGTGTGTTTACTTGTATATTCCAAAGCAAAAAGACATCAAGAGGCATGGCCTGGAATGCTATTTCAGTGTAATTTAAGTTATAAAATATATTCTAAAAAAATATACTATGATAAACGCTCTTCTATCTAATTTGCCAACAGTCGAGTTATGGAGAATTTTCTTTACAATTTCCACTTATGGGCAATTTGAAGTGGATGCTTTTGTCCGTTGGGTAGTAATACACAATAATACCAAATCAGTTAAGAAGGGAAATGTGTACAGTACATTATGTTAAGTTCCCACGTAGGCGACCTAGGGATCTAACTGTTCCAGGTACTTATCAAATATACCCTAAAAACTTATAACCAAGGCTTTTAGACCTGGAGCCCCTCATCCAGGCCTTTCAAATGCATAATATTTTTCTATAAGTCACATACTGTCATGGCTATTTTTTTACTGTTCATGGCCTTTAATATTAAGGATACAAGTCTGACTTGTAATTTGCTGCCTTATGGAGTCGCAATAAATAAAGATAAAAGAAAAAAGAAGGGAAATGTGTACAGTACATTATGTTAAGTTCCCCCGTACGCGACCTAAGGATCTAACTGTTCCAGGTACTTATCAAACCTTCCCGAAAAACGTATAACCAAGGCCTTGTTCCCTGCAAATCTTTTCTACCTGGAGCCCCTGATCCAGGCCTTTCTAATGCATAATATTTTTCTATAAGTCACATACTGTCATGGCTATTTTTTACTGTTCATGGCCTTTAATATTAAGGATACAAGTCTGACTTGTAATTTGCTGCCTTATGGAGTCGCAATAAATAAAGATAAAAAAAAAGAAGGGAAATGTGTACAGTACATTATGTTTAGTTCCCCGTAGGCGACCTAAGGATCTAACTGTTCCAGGTACTTATCAAACCTACCTGAAAAACATATAACCAAGGCCTTGTTCCCTGCAAATCTTTTAGACCTGGAGCCCCTGATACAGGCTTTTCTAGTGCATAATATTTTTCAATAAGTCACATACTGTCATGGCTATTTTTACTGTTCATGGCCTTTAATATTAAGGATACAAGTCTGACTTGTAATTTGCTGCCTTATGGAGTCGCAATAAATATAGATAAAAAAAAAAAGAAGGGAAATGTGTACAGTACATTACGTTTAGTTCCCCGTAGGCGACCTAGGGATCTAACTGTTCCAGGTACTTATCAAACCTACCTGAAAAACATATAACCAAGGCCTTGTTCCCTGCAAATCTTTTAGACCTGGAGCCCCTGATCCAGGCCTTTCTAGTGCATAATATTTTTCTATAAGTCACATACTGTCATGGCTATTTTTTACTGTTCATGGCCTTTAATATTAGGGATACAAGTTTGACTTGTTATTTGCTGCCTTATGGAGTCGAATTAAATAAAGATGAAAAAATAAAAAAAAGAAGGGAAATGTGTACAGTATATTATGTTTAGTTCCCCGTAGGCGACCTAGGGATCTAACTGTTCCAGGTACTTATCAAACCTACCCGAAAAACTTATAACCAAGGCCTTGTTCCCTGCAAATCTTTTGGACCTGGAGCCCCTGATCCAGGCCTTTCTAGTGCATAATATTTTTCTATAAGTCACATACTGTCATGGCTATTTTTTACTGTTCATGGCCTTTATTTTAAGGATACAAGTCTGATTTGTTATTTGCTGCCTTATGGAGTAAGAAGAGTAATAAAAAAAAAATAAAGATAAAAAAAAAAGAAGGGAAATGTGTACATTTCCATTTAACAGGATTGGTTGTTAGCAAATACAGGCATACCCCACTTTTAAGTAAACAATGGGGTTTATTTTATTTACTAAAGCTGGAAATGGCAAAATCAGGCTCACTTCTGCATAGAAACCAGGTTTTATAACCAAAGCTTAATTGAACAAGCTGGAGAAAGAAGCTCATTGGTTTCAATACAGAAGTTAACCTTATTTTGCACTTTCCAGCTTTATTAAATAAACCCCATTGTGTATTTAAAAGTGGGGTATGCTTGTAATGTAGGCTTGGTAAGTTGAAACAAAATTTTAGCAGCCAATCACAGGCAAACCAGGCTTCTATTGTGTTGTCCTCACAGCTGGATATGGCCTTTTAGACAACAGAACTGTCCATCCAAACAACGTTCCCTGTAGACAAATATAATATATACAGTAGGTACCTCAAGAACATGCAGTGAATTATTTAACTTGTGGATTAGTGAGCATATATGTGTGTCAAGGCACAATTATGCTAAAAAGTGCATCGAAAATAATTCCTTTTGTATACCACAAATGTTTACTTCCAAATTGTTTTTAACAAACTTTGGCCTTTACTTCTTTTTAATACAATGTAATATTTCTGAGCATAAAGTCCATTTTAAATGATAGTCTATTTAACATTTTGGATGTTTAAAGATTCTACTTTCACAGGTTTTTAAATCGAAAAGTACAAAATAAAAAATACAAAAGAAAAAGAAAATTAGCCCCGTTGTTTCACTTAAAAAAAACAATGGGTTAATAAGGAGTATTGGCTGTTAATGTAGCAAAGTGAATACTCACTTTCCAAAGGAAATGTTAGGCCTCGTACACACGACCGAGAAACTCGACGGGCGAAACACATCGTTTTGCTCATCGAGTTCCTTGTTAGGCTGTCGAGGATCTCGGCGAGTCAAATTTCTCCATTCCCGTGGGGAAAAAGAAGACACGCTCTCTTTTTGGCTCGACAGTTTCCTCGTCGAAAAGTGTACACAACGACCGGTTTCCTCGGCAAAAAAAAAAATGCCAGCAAGTTTCTTGCTGGTTTTGTCGAGAAACTCGGTCGTGTGTATGAGGCTTAAGTGAATAATGTAAAGCTATGTTCTCTTAGCATACATGTGCTAGGAGAAACCTACATGTTTGCTTAATTTACTTCCATTCACATTTCAAAGTGAACATTTATTTTGCTAGGTGAATGTCCTCTAGTACTTTAGTAAATCAGCCTCATTACATTTTGATCAGTTGCTATGAATTGCTTCACTCGACATATAGTTAAGACACTAAGTACCACCTTATTAATATGTATCCTTTAATTGCAAAATTGCATTTCATGAATATTATTTCTCAAAATTACGTTTGTATGAACATTTTCATTGTACATATATACATTGCCAACCTGCTCCAAACTAGACATTTAGGCCTCATGTACACTGCTGCTGGTAAACGGACGTTTAGGAGCAGTTGGGCATTTTTTTCAGCTGCCCCTGAACTCTCCTCAATGTTATCTTATCAGTACATGTACACAGGGTCGCTTATGGTAGTACAGTATCTAGGCAGTTGAGTTTAGAAGTTTTTTCGGGAACCCACAAAAATGCATTCAGAAGCTGTGTTTAAAGGCATTTGAAATGCCAAACGCTTGTAAACTCATGTACAAGCTGTAATAACTGGAGCTTGCCATGTTTATGCTGATCCAGCAAACCTTTGGGTTTTCAAGCATCCAAACAAGTATGTTACGATTATGCCCTATATTGTTAATCAGATTTTTAAAAGGTTTCACTGGGCCAGCATAGAAATTACTAAGTCAGTGAATCAGCCCTTTAACGTTTTGCACTAGTCTGTATTCATTTCATATACTCAACCATGAAGTTTTAATAAATACAAATAAAATTGAGTACTGTCCATGATACTTTCAGGGTATGTCCCCTTGTTCAAGGTCCAGGCATGAGTAGTGCTTGGACCTTGAAGAAGGGGACATACCCCGAAAGCTTGTCCTGAAAAATTGTATGTTAGTGCAAATAAAAAAAGTATCACGGACAGTATTCGATTTTCTCTGTCACAATTGCACTAATATGGCTACAATCACGTCAAGTATAATAAATACAACTAATTTTGAGCCTATATTCTGTCTGATACAAACACTGAGAAAATGTATTCTTTAGTGTCCAACTGTTTTCTAGCATTTGGGGACATTGGTGAGCCTATGGGAACTTTCTTAGGCCTCGTACACACGACCGAGTTTCTCGGCAAAAACCAGCAAGAAACTTGCTGGAAGATATTTTTTTGCCGAGGAAACCGGTCGTGTGTACATTTTCGTTGAGGAAACTGTCGAGAAACTCGACGAGCCAAAAAGAGAGCAAGTTCTCTATTTCCTCGACGGGAATGGAGAAACTTGCCTTGTCGAGTTTCTCGACAGCCTAACAAGGAACTCGACGAGGAAAACGATGTGTTTCGCCCGTCGAGTTCCTTGGTCGTGTGTACGAGGCTTCACAGTTTTTAGCCATGGTTGTGGAATGCAGGCAAACTGTTAAGGCCTAATTTACTACGGCAGCCTTAACTTCCCACAGAGCTGAGTGGTAATCACTTTCCTTTGCAGGAAAAGGAATACTAGCTTTCCTATGCAGTCTTGTGCATGTATATGCACGTTTAAACAGATGAACACACCATAGTCAGTCCCTGAATGCATCTTACTCTTGGTGATCAGAGATTATAACATATTTAATGAATTTTTAATGATTTTCAGCACTGGGGTTTTATATATATATATATATATATATATATATATATATATATATATATATATATATATATATATATATATATATATATATATATATATGGAATAGCATTTATAATAGCAGTATTCAGTATATTTACTAATAAATAATAGGAATTGTACAGCTAAATTAAATATAAAGGTACCAATTAAAAAAAAAAAAAATTTGCCTCTCATTTTTAAACTTTTTAAACTGCATATTCATTCAAGAATATTTGTACCATATTTGGCAAAGGCCAACAGTTTATTTTTTCACTGATTTAGATAAAAATGTGCAGGTACTGGTAGAGCACAAGCGTAAACATGCTCAAGGCCATGTAGACAGCTCACCATGTTAGGTGGGGCATTTTGAGTAAGCGCATGGTATGTTCCACTGGCTGTATATTCATGAACATGGGTAAATTGGGGCATAATGAATATTAATTAGGGTTTAATTTAGTAAAAATGCAATATTTTACAATATCATTTTTTTAGTGTAATATACATTCTCTGATCTTATTCCTACATTACGAATCACTTGTTTTAGAAATTTTTAGGTGGGATTGTTATGTTTGGATGCAGAAAATCTTTATGTACAAGGCCAGCTGTAATCCAATTGGATAGATATTGGTCCTTTAATTCAGGTTAGAGTTTAGCCATTTAGAATCAGTCATTTTTAAACTGATTTTAATTGCACCTGCATATCGCACATAAGTAATGAAAAATAAATTGTCAATCCAACACTGTAAAGCTTTGACAGTAACTTTATTTGTTGCTGAAATCCTTGATTTTTTGTTCCTGTGAGAGGAAGCATGCTTGTGCTGTAGCTTGTGAGATATTCATGTATGCGTACCTAATTACTAATTGTTACTAAATTAGAGAAAGACATCCATTCTTTCAATTAATGAAGACTGAATAGACAATTTCATGGATCATATGGTAAAAGAGTCTTGGTATACCTGATAAACTTTTACTATGAATTATCATTTTTGATGGGATTGGAGTACATTTATTTTTGTATTTTTTTTTTATTTTTAGAAATCGGTACACTATAATATTATAACTGTTTGCTACATTTCACTCTATTAACATGCTAATATAATAATACTATTACACCACCATTCCAGAATAAACCCACCTAAGAAGATTTATATTGCAGATTGGTCATAGACCTCCAGATAAAGGATGGTGAATGTTATATGAAATTAGGAACGAGGGTTTCCCAGGCAGAAAGCCAGTTGGTATGTTTCTAATTCAAATAAAACATATTTTCAAACCTTTTATTAAAAGAAGCTGCTTTATGGTTTATTCAGAGTGGATGAAGCACAGCCCAAAACGATCACTCGCTTGAAAAAAAACGACAACATGTTTGTTACAAAAAAAACCATGCCTTCTTAAAATGCAAAGACCAACAGGTTCTGATTGTAGGTGATCCTCAGCTTCAAAGTTTGTCTGAAGCTTCCTGGTAACACTGGTAATTATACAGTAGCTAGAGGGCCAGATCCACAAAGAAGTTACGCTGGTGTATCTATTGATACGCCGTGTAACCTCTAGGTTGCTCCGGTGTATCTTTGTTTTGTATCCACAAAACAAGATACGCCTGAAGCTGGGCTAGATCCGACTGACGTACGTCTTAGTAAGCCGTCGGATCTGAGGTGCATATTTCCGCTGGCCGCTAGGTGGTGCTTCCGTCGATTTCCACGTCGAGTATGCAAATTAGCTAGATACGCCAATCCACAAACGTAAGTCCGCCTGGCGCTTTTTTTGCGTTGTTTCCGTAAGGCTTTTTTCGGCGTATAGTTACCCCTGCTATATGAGGCGTAGCCAATGTTAAGTATGGACGTCGGGCCAGCGTTGAATTTCCCGTCGTTTGCGTAAAACGTTCGCGAATAGGGCTTTGCGTAGAATGACGTTTACGTCGAAAGCATTGGCTTGTTGCGGGTTAATTTCGAGCATGCGCACTGGGATACCCCCACCGACGGCGCATGCTCTGTTAAAAAAAAACGTAGATTACGTGGGGTCAATAGGAATTACCATAAAACACACCCCCATCTCATCCATTTGAATTGCGCGCCCTTACGCCGCCGTAACTTACGGCACAAATTCTTTGAGGATACGGAAAATACGCTGTAAGTTACGGCAGCGTAGTGTATCTGAGATACGCTACGCCGGACGTATAGATGCGCCAAGGTACGTGGATCTGGCCCAGAGTGTTTAACCATGGTACCAAGGCAAGTTGCAAAAGTGTAGGGACTTCCTTGGTTAGTTTTGGATAGAGTGGGAAAGGATAGAGAATCCTTGTCAGGTTTTGCAGCTATTAGGGACCTCCGTAGATACGTTTCTTTCACGGTTGACAACAGTTTTCCACAAACAGGAAATGAGTGCAAATCTGCAGCAGGGGTACAGACAGTAATAAAATGTTGAGGGGGGGGGTGAGACTTTCACCACTCTGCTAAAATATGTACAGTAAAACCTTGGTTTGCGAGTATAAGGGCTCTTTCACACGGAGCGGATCCGTATTGATCCACCCGTGTGTGTCCGTCTGCTCAGCGGGGATCATCCGTAAATCCCCGCTGAGCTGTCGGCGGACAGGGCGGTCTCCGCACACTGTGCAGAGACCGCCCTGTCTTTCCTCCACTCTCCCCTATGGGGAATCGGATGAAAACGGACCGTGTGTCTGTATTCATCCGATCCGTTCCGCCAGAGGGAAGAAAAATAGGGTTTTCTTCCGTCTGAAAAAGCGGATCTTTGCGGAGGCGGATCTTTACGGACGTTAGCGGATGCTCATCCGCTAACGTCCACAATCCCATAGGGATGCATTGTGAGTCCGTAAACGGACTCGTAAAAAACGGACCGTTCGTCCGCCTGTGTGAAAGGGCCCTAATTCGTTCCAGAAACATGTTTGTAATCCAAAGCACTTGTATATCAAAGCATTTTTTTTTACAAGGTATAAAAGAGAAGAGAGGCACCTCTAAGTGTAGCAATATGTTGCTAAAAGTTGTACCTTCATTAAATGTAATCATATGGCTACACTAAGAGGCTCCTCTCTTTTTTTTTATACTCTATAGTTGTGACATGACACTACTTGTATATCAAGACATCGCTTGTATATCAAGGCAAAATGTATTAAAACATTTTGCTGGTCTTGCAAAACGCTCTCAAACCAAGTTACTATCAAAGCAAGGTTTTACTGCATTTTTGTCATTCTGTTCGATTTCAAGAATTTTTCTGTGGTTGTTAAAAAAAAGGTAAAAAAACAAACCTCTCTATAATG
Organism: Rana temporaria; assembly: GCF_905171775.1. Lineage (NCBI taxonomy): Eukaryota > Metazoa > Chordata > Amphibia > Anura > Ranidae > Rana > Rana temporaria. The sequence goes on along the minus strand of NC_053496.1, from coordinate 137,440,625 downwards.
AAGCTCCCATTAGCAGAAAAAAACCTAAATGGGGTTCCAGTCCTTCTCCACTCAATGTAAAACTAAAATACATTTTTGGCTGGACACACACTTTATTTCCGAGTCTGGCTCGGGGTAAGATTTCAGGACCAAAAGCGGTATCCCCGAGCCAGACTCGGGATCGCCTTGCAGTGTCCACAGGCATGGTTTACTTACCTTGTTCCTGGATCCTGCGATGCATCTCTGCTGTGTGAGCGAGCGGCGTCCTCGATTCACACAGTGCCTGTGTGCCGCCGATCTCCGTTCCCTGCGCCGTTACGTTGCACGGGGGCGGAGAACGGCGTCAAATTCAAAAAAGTAAATAAACACAATACATACAGTATACTGTAATCTTACGGATTACAGTATTGTATGTAAAAAATACACACCCCCTTTGTCCCTAGTGGTCTGCCCAGTGTCCTACATGTACTTTTATATAATAAAAACTGTTCTGTTCTTTAGCAACCAAAAAGTGTTCCTTTATGTCAAAAGTGGTTTTAGAGCAGCTAGAAAACAGCGATAATAAATTATAATCACTTGCAGAATTGAGCGATAGCGATTTGTGGGGAAATTCGTCATAAAAAAGTAATGACAGTGACAATTCTGCAACTGAGCAAATTTCAATGTTTTTGATTTGAAGGCCTACATTGTAAAACGCCAAACTTCCTTGCAAAATAATGGTACCGCTTTCAGCACCTAAAATCTGAAATAATCATACCGCCAGGGAGGTTAAATTTTGACTCCGTCAGCAACTACAAAAGAGTCCTACCTAAATGAGGACACAAAAATTGGAGAAATTTTGGGCTATCCCGGTAACAATTCTATGTCTGTAGGCAGGGGTCAAGTCCTGGGGAAAAAAGTGTGGGAACTCTCACCCAAGATCGACTCCCCACCAAAAAAAAAAAAATTATACGCTCATATACATAATTACTAAACCGCAAGTTCTTTCTAAATCCCGCGATAACTCGCGGCAGACCTCTGCAATGTCTCCTGGGAACAATGACAAAAGCTCCCAGGAGACATTGTGGCATCGAGGAAGTGACGAAATACCCGCACACTACCCGATGAATCCATATACAGGAAGCGGCCAGTAACATAAAGGATTACTAAGGTTCGCCTGCCCCTGACAGTGACTCGAGCTGGGCATCGCCGCTTAGTGAAGGATTGGCTCGGGCGGCTTAGCTGCTCTCGGCTGCTCTAGTCCTGCAAAGGGAACTGAGTTCCTGCTGTGAAAAAAGTGCAGGAACTCTGTTCCCACGCGTTCCCGCAGGACTTGAGCCCTGTCTGTAGGCCTTCCTGGCAACAGACATCCCCTGCACAAACCTTTCCAAAGGTAAGGTTGATCAGCTGGGATTTTTTTTTTCACACTGATTGCTATTCTTTTCCAATGAGAGAAGTCTATCCTGGAGTGTCTCTAGAGCTATTCCTCCCACTACCCTTAGCCAAATGCAAGCGTGTATGCTTGTGGTGCAGACTCCCATTGCAAACATTGTCAATCATGATTTGTGCATGTATGGCTGGCCACCACTTAATGTCTGCAGCCCTTGCAATAATAGATGCCTCAACGTTTCTTAACCCTAGAAATTAAGGCCCAAAAGCAAAGTGATTTCTATTTAAAGTAGAGGGTCACATTTGGCATGTTTTGGTGTCCGCTAGACATTTTTTCTATTAAAAGCTTAAAATGGCTAAAAAGTTTGTGTTATTACATTGAATTTACAGCATTAAACCCGTGTTTTGGCTGTAATTTTCTTATGTATGTATCAGATATTTTGACTGTATCATCTCTCGGCCTTCTTTATTAACAGTTTTGAAGACTGGACAGGTGTTCCTTTACATTATGTGACTATATTGCTAGAATTGATTTGCTACACTATATTCTATCTATTTCTTCTATTTTTTTTATGGGCATAATTAATTGTTTATTATCACTAACTTAAAGGCTCTTCATCACTTCAACCTAAAGATAGAAATTATCAAATTGGACACATTTGGTGAATCTGATCTGCTTTCATGATCAGTAGCAGAACAGAAGATGTTATTTTGATTGCACGGATTTCCAAACTGCATGATTCTATGTAATGCAAAAAATCTTCACCCGTGTATTTAGACAAATTGAAAGACATTCACTAGGTTCACCAAATTTGCTCAATATATGAATCAATATTCCTATCTCTTTCCTGCTTTAAATTGGCATTTTCTCAAGAATGTAGGGTGGGGGGCTTGGGAAAGGGTTATAATCAATAGCAGAATAGCATATTGCTTATAAAAAAGTGCCCCATTACCTAACTGTGAGTAATGATGTACCAACGCAATAAAAAAAAAAAGTACCGTACCATACAACAAAGAGAGGGTCTTTTCATTCAGTTTTAAGGGCAACATTGAAAATAAACAAATTATTTAATATGCTTCGAGGATGCCCTAAAGCTGTACATGGTGTTAAAGTAAAGTACCACTTTCATGGACAATATTAGCGACAACATACACTTGTAGGCTACAGAATTAGCTTTTTTTTCTTTTACATTTAATTTGGTTGGCTTATTTACAGCAGTGGCACCTAATCTGTTTAATTTCCATGTGAATAAAATGCTTGTTTTAGGAAGTTTTAGTAGTGAAATATGCTTTTTCATTGAACTATAATAGGCCTGTTTTAAAGCATAAGTTCACCTTTCTAAACATGTTATTTAGAGTGTAACGTGTTTAGCAACCTCCCCTCACATTACTGATCCCCTTTCCGCTGTAAAAATGGAAGGGGACCGTCTCCCTGCACCCGCTGTCACAATTTAAAAACAGTACGGCTGAGTAGGCGGAGAGGTTTGTGAATGGATGCACTACAAGTCCCATCTGCCACCATGACCTGCGGGGGCACTGATGAGCACCCATGTAGTTAATTGATTCTTCCTGCTCTTCAGCAACTGTCTGCCCGGCCTGACATTGCACCCGTGATTTTCTGATCATGGGTGAAATGTTCTGCAGACTTCTAAGCAAAAAATATTTAATGCACATTTTTTATCTGCAAAAAAAAGCATTTATTATTATTATTTTCTTTACGTAAACTTTTTTAAGTGAACCGGCAGATAGAAATTGGCCAGTAATTTACTTTGGGTGGATCGCTAGTTTTAGGCATTGCAATTGGGTTGGGTTGATGTATTTGGACACAGATAACTGTCATGTACAAGGTAAACAGCAAGGCGATTGGATAGGAATTTGTCAATTAGTTCAGATTAGAGTTTAGTGATTATGGTTAGGGTGCCATTTTTAGATGGGTTGTAAACCTGTATAATGCATATAAATAATGAAAAATGCATTGGATATAGAACTTCATAAAACTTTAACTGTAACTTTATTCAATTCTATAATTCTTGCTTGCGTATTTCTGTGAAAAGAACAAAAGTATTCTTGTACTGTAACTTATGAGATATGGATGTATGTGTACATCATACTAAGTGTTAGTAAATCAGAGAAAGACATCAATGCTTTCATTAAATCAGGACTGAACCGACAACCTCATGGATCATATGGTAAAAGAGTCCTGGTATATCTGTCAGGCCTCGTACACACGACAAAATCCTCGGCAAAATCCATCAAGAAAAATGCTGGCAGAGCATTTTTGCCAAGAAAAACAGTCATGTGTACGTTTTTCGTCGAAAAAAGTGTCGTGGATCTCGACGAGAAAAAAAGAGAACATGCTCTTTTTTCTCGTCGGGAGTCTCAATTTTCTCGTTGTGGTTCACGTCGGGCTGGTTTACGATGAGAAACACGTTTGTGTGTATGCTTAGAAACCCGCGCATGCTCAGAATAAAGTATGAGACGGGAGCGTACCTTCGGTAAAAGTAGCGTTCATAATGGAAATAGCACATTCGTCAAAAATGTAACAGACTGAAAAGCGCGAATCGTCTCTCACCAAACTTTTACTTAACACGCAGTAACACAAGGTTAGCAAAAGCAGCCCCAAGGGTGGCGCCAATGGAATCAAACTTCCCCTTTATAGTGCCGTCGTACGTGTTGTACGTCACCGCGTTTGAGACCAACGAGATTTTGTCTTGACAGTGTGTATGCAAGGAAAGCTTGACTTCGTCGAGGAAAACAACGTTTCTTTTACGACGAGATTCTCGGTCGTGTGTACGAGGCCTCAGAGTTTTATTACGAATTTTCAATTAAGATTTATTTTTGTTAAAAAAATTTTAGTTTCAGGCTTTATTTACACAGCTGTAAAAAAAATAGCATTTACAAGCATTTTTTATTCACGCATCTGAACACAGCTGCATTGTTTTCAGTGGAGATATTCACACAGGCGCATAAACACGTTCTGCGTTCAGATCCGTAACGCAATATCCAGAAATCAGCAAACAGGACAGTTTTACACAAGTATTTACTAATCGTTATGAGGGAACTTTTGTGCTAGATAAAAACATGTAATAAGACCAATAAAATTTGTACGCCAGTGTGAATTTTGCCTTAATCTGGACCCTCTATTAATATTTCAATCTGCTGCATTTCATCCTATAACATGCTGGAAATACTACTCTGTTGCTAGACTACAATGTTAATGTAAACCAACCTAAATAGATTCTTATTGCAGATTTGTCATAGACATGCAGATAAAGGACAATTAGCTACAGTAAAACCTTGGTTTGAGAGTAACTTGGTTTGAGAGTGTTTTGCAAGACAAGCAAAATGTTTTAATACATTTTGCCTTGATATACAAGCGATGTCTTGATATACAAGTGGCGTCATGTCACAACTGAGTATAAAAAAGAATAGAGAAGCCTCTAAGTGTAGCAATATGGTTACATTTAATAAAGGTACAACATTTAGCAACTTATTGCTACACGAAGGCTGCATTCACACCTGAGTGTTTTGTCGCCTGAAGCGCGAGAGGGGAAAAAATACATTATTCCCTATGGAGATGGTTCACATCTGCACGCCAATACGCCTGACGCTGAACGCCTGAAGCTCAAACAAGTTCCGGACCCTTTTTTGTCGCGCGTATCGGGCGGTTTGGGCGTATTTGAGCGTTTCCATTTCCCATAGAAAGTAATGGAAACGCTCGATTCAAGCGACTAGCGTGACAACGAGCGTTTGCTATGGGCGTTTTGTCGCTTTAATCAATAGAACTTTTCACCCAGGCAGAAGATTAAAAATATCTACCAACATAGCAACAAGTGATGAAAAGATGATAATTTTTCCTATTGGCTAAAATACAAAACGTCGAAGTACAAAAACGTCGGACGACGCTGTATGCAAACGCGCAAAAAAGCATGAATACGCCGGAAAAAAACGCCCAAAAAAACGACCGAACGACTGACGCTCAGGTGTGAATGCAGCCTTAGAGGTGCCTCTCTTCTCTTTTGTACCCTGTAAAAAAAATGCTTTGATATACAAGTGCTTTGGATTACAAGCATGTTTCTGGAACGAATTATACTCGCAAACCAAGGTTTTACCGTAAAGTTATATGAAATTAAGAATGAGGGTTTCCCAGGCATAATGCCACTAATGTTTCTTCATCTAATTTAATAAAAACATATTCTTATTCGGCTTCAAAGACAACAATGAAGATACACAAATCATTTAGATAACATGCTTAGGGGATGCCCTAAAGCTGTAAATGGTGTTAAAGAACGTAATCCTTTTCACAGGCAGCAGTGCATATTTGGCTATTGGAAAATATGGGGCCCAGTACAGTCTACCTGACAGGCCTAGCCACCAAAAGCAGCAAACCCCCCCCCCCCCCCCCCGGAAAAAATAAAAGCACTATTTTCACAAAAAATACATGGAAATCATTATTAGTGGACACAAACACAACATATCTTACAAAATGCCTGCTAATCTAAAATATACAACTGCATTGAGTTAATAAATAAAGTTCTTTGTGTAATTAGGTTGTGTGATGTGGCCTGTACAGTGTAAATCTGTGTTTTTTTCTATTTATGTTGGCTATTGCTGTGTGCAGGCAGCCTATGTTACGTTATGGGGACGCAGCTGTAAGAACACAAGTCTTAATTTGACAAGCATGTGGATGCAGGTGTACGACCCCAAACACAGACAGTGTGCATTCAGAGCCACTCACCCGTACCTGCACACTTATCAAATTAGGACCTGCGGCTGTGTTCATACAGCCTCTGCACCCTCATAGGATAACAGGTGGCTCTAGCCACACAAACAAATCACTCATTCACACTGTATGGGCCAGAGAACCCATGTGAAAGAGCCCTTACATTTTTAAAAAATGTTTACAGTTTTTTTTTATAATTATTTTTTATGTTTTTTAATTACTCTTTTACAACATTGTTGGGGGGGGGGGGATTGGGTGAAATATCAGGGGTCTAAACAGATCTCTGACATCTCTCTTTGAGAAAGTAAATGAGGAAACAGATCCCTTTCTCTGTAGCCTCAGTTGCACTGAAAATAAATGAACAGGACAAAGAGACTCCTGTTTATTCATAAACTGAAGCAGAGTAAACACAGTTCACTCTGCTTCAGTTTTGAATGGACACAATGGTGATCCCCCTGCTCCCCCTGCTCCCCCTGTGTGCCTGGGCCCCCTACAGGAGGCCCGATGGTACCCCCTGCCAGCGGCACTGCTGAGGCTGTCCCAGTGCTCATTGATGCAAAACTGCCCTGCTGCTGGCCAATTTCTATCAAACCCCCATTAAGAATTAGAAGACTACATAAGATTAAAATTAACATTGGCCAGTAGGCAGGACATTATTAGGGTAAATTAGCCATAATGTACAAGAGAAAAAGAGATAACAAGTGATACCGTGTAAAACTGTCCAGCAGTAGGAAAATTAAATTTACTAGAAACAAGTTCAGGCTCACTACAAGAATTAGGATACAACAGTGTAAAATTAGGCAGCAGCAGGACAGTTTAAATCAGGGGTAAGGCCTAACCGGTGTATGTCTAACTTTTATAAGATGGTGTGGTGAATGTGAGTGATATAGTGTGAGGTGGTATAAGTGCACGCTGTTCTTGTGGTTTATTTAATTTTTGCTTTCAAACAATGCAGCAATGTGTTGCAAACAAAAGGCAGCTCTAGAGACATATGGTCAGTAACAAATAAATGCTGCACTTTGAACCATGCAGCATTTACTTGTTTCTTAAAAAACGGTCCCCAAAAATGGACCCCAAAATAGATAAAAAAAACTCCAAAATACTACCCCTGAAACAAAATGCTATTTTTTTTAAGGTAAGCTTTACTGTATAAAAAAATAGATCTTAAAATAAAATCCCAATAAAATAAAAAAACAGGCTAACATTGGGGGTTATTTACGAAAGGCAAATCCACTTTGCACTACAAGTACAAACTACAAGTGCAAAGTGCACTTAAAATTGCACTGAAAGTGCTCTTGGAAGTGCAGTCGCTGTAAATCTGAGGGGTAGATCTGAAATGAGGTGAAGCTCTGATGATTTTATCATCTAATCATGTACAAGCTAAAATACTGTTTTTTATTTTCCTTGCATGTCCCTCTCAGATCTACAGCGACTGCACTTCCAAGTGCACTTTGCACATGTAGTTTGCACTTGTAGTGCAAAGTGGATTAGTCTTTAGTAAATAACCCCCATTGAGTTGCTTATATAGGCTTAAGCAGAGCTTTTATTCTCAGAAAATAGGTGCAGGAACTCAACCACGACCCCGTTCAGATTTCACAAACAGTAGAAGGGTCTTAAAGGGGCATTAAATACCAGGATTGCATTACATACAGAATACAGAGTTCAGGTGGTTACACACGGAGTGCAGAGCTGTCACTTGTAAACACAGAGACCAGACTTCTGTGTTTACAAGTGATTGTGGTGAGCAGGCACCAAAGGGTCTGAGCCAGAGGTGGTGGAACTGAGTTCACCCAAGTTCCCCCTGAAAAAAAGCCCTGGGCTTAAGAAAAAGACACTGAAAGCCTGTATAAGCAGCATTTTTTTATACCCAGTGTGCAAGAGGCCTTATGCCGCGTACACACGGTTGTTTTTCGGCATGAAAAAAAAACAACATTTTTAAAAACGTCATTTAAAATGATCGTGTGGGGGCTTCACATTTTTCGGGTTCTGAAAAACAACAAAAAAAATAAATCGAAGAATGCTGCATTTTTTCACGTCGTTTTTTAAAATGTAGTTTTTCGTGTTGTTAAAAATGATCGTGTGTGGGCAAAAACAACGTTTTAAACCCGCGCATGCCCAGAAGCAAGTTATGAGACGGGAGCGCTCGTTCAGGTAAAACTACCATTCATAATGGAGTAAGCACATTCATCACGCTGTAACAGACAAAAAAAGCGCGAATCGTCTTTTACTAACAAGGAATCAGCTAAAAGCAGCCCAAAGGCGAATAGAACTTCTCCTTTAGAGTGGCGTCATACGTGGTGTACGTCACCGCGCTTTGTTCATCATTTTTGAAAAACGATGGTGTGTGGGCAACATAGTTTTTAATTATGAAGTTGGAAAAACTTTGTTTTTTGGACATGCTGAAAACGTCGTTTTTTTTCATGCCGAAAAACGACCGTGTGTACGCGGCATTAAAGTACAGTTTCTAAACTGATGTAATCTTTCTCTATGCAGTTTGTGAGCTTTCTGTATCCTTCCATACTGCAGCTTCCAATACACTATGTCATTGTGTCCCCTATTTATAGTGAGTCCTGACTTATCCAAAATGCCACCCTTACTAGCCCTTCTGATCCTGCTGGCTATAGTTCAAAAGCTATACAGTACATTCAGGTAAAGAAAAAAAAAAAACCTCTCCTGAATTCCCTTTTTCAAATCCATAGAATTTTCCTCAAACCCTCGGTTGTGGAGAACACAAAAATAGTCCCTAACTGTGAGTGAATCATGTATCACCAATACAAAACTAATGAAAAAGGCATGAGCTATGTGAACTGTATTTTATGTTGGGAAAAACATACGAGAAACATTTCGTATGGAAAAATGCCATAAAAACATCAATATTTTTGTCTAAAATGATGATTGGCCTTGAGGTTGCCATAAATATAGACAACATATTAACAACAGACTACCTATTATTAACCTCCCTGGCGGTATGATTCTGTCTGGAAATACGTACCAAAAGCTGTCCAATTATTTGCAAGGAAATTTAGCGTTTTATACTGTAGGCCTGTAATTCTTAGGAATAACTCATTTAAATCTGACCAAACAAGAGTGTAGTAGGCATCCCGGGTATGATTTTTAAAAAAAAAACAAAATTATAAATTATAATATAATAAATAATTATAAATAATTATAACAAATAATAATATAATTATAATAAAAAATATTCAATAATGTAATCAACTCAAAATCACTGAAATTTGCTCAGTTGCAGAATTGTCACTACTTTTATTTTTTTTTACGAATTTCCCCACAAATCGCTATCGCTCAATTCTGCAAGTGATTATAATTTATTATCGCTGTTTTCTAGCTGCTCTAAAACCATTTTTGACATAAAGGGACACTTTTGGTTGCTATGGACAATCTCCAGTTTGCAGGGAGAAAGAACAGTTTTTATTATATAAAAGAACATGTAGGGCACTGAGCAGACCACTAGGGACAAGGGGGTGTGTATTTTTTACATACAGTACTGTAATCTGTAACATTACAGTATACTGTGTGTAATGTGTTTGTTTACTTTTTTGAATTTGGCGCCATTCTCCGCCCCCGTGCGTTGTAACATCGCAGGGAACGGAGATCGGCGGCACACGGGGACACTGTGAATCGAGCGAGGACGCCGCTCGCTCACACAGCGGGGATGCATTGCTGGATCCAGGGACAAGGTAAGTAAACCAAGCCTGTGGATTCAGTGAGAAGGTAAGCCGCGCCACTGCACGCTCTGCACATCTACCCCGAGCGTGACTTGGGGATACCGATCCTAACATGGAAAAACCACCCCGAGTCACGCTCGGGGATACCGCCAAGGAGGTTAAAGCGGGGGTTCCGCGGGTTTTTTGGCTTCTGCCACTCTTACCTTGTAAAAGTTATCACTCATCTGTCCCAGTCTTTTAGACCGCTCCCTTACTAATCGCCAGAAAAGAAGATCTTTTAAAAATCCGTGATGGACGTTTCCATCTTTACTGTGGGCACTGTGAAGCCCAGCTGCTGTTCCTTCCGGGATGCAATGAATGCTGACGTCCCAGCATTCACCACTCTATCCTGCGCATGTGCAGTGTTGACGGCGGGGAAAAGTGAGTGACAGCTCACAAAAGGCTCGGGTACAAAGGTAAGGACGGCGATTAAAAAAAAATGGAATCATTACTATCAATGGCTGGTGGTTTTAGACAGCCAAAGTTGTAATTTAGGGTGAACCTCCGCTTTAAGCCTGAAGCCTCGTACATACGACCGGTTTTCCCGTCAGGAAAACTGCCAGGAGAGCTTTGGGCCAGGAATCCTGGCCGTGTGTATGCTCCCTAGCAGTTTTCCCGTCACGAAAACCGATGGGAATCCGACGGGAAAATGGTGTTTCCTGCCGAGTAAACCGGTCGTCTGTATGCAGTGAAAAACCATGCAAGCTCGCATTTGACTCATGCGCGGTAGCATACAAGCTTGGTGTGGGGTGTAGCAAGATGGCGGCGATGGCATCGAATGTGATGAGACACCGGCTCGTCGTAGTCGATGACGTCAACGCGTTCTTGCCATTCAAAAGAACAGTGTCTGTATACACGGCTTTGCAAGGCAAACTTGCCAGGAATCCCGTCAGGAAAACCAACGTTTTTTTTCCTGATGGGATTCCCGGCCGTGTGTACAGGGCTTTAACCTCCCTGGCGGTCTTCCCGAGACTGACTCGGGGTTAGATTTTCCTGCTACGATCGGTAACCCCGAGTCAGTCTCGGCTCGCCTCGCTGAATCCACAGGCACTTTTTACTTACCTTGTCCCTGGATCCAGCGATGCCACCGCGCTGTGTGAGCGAGCGGGACCTCGCTCGATTCACATAGTGCCTCCGTGTGACGCCGATCTCCGTTCCCTGCGACGTTACGACGCACGGGGACGGAGAACGGCGCCAAATTCAAAAACGTAAACAAACACCTTACATACAGTATACTGTAATCTTATAGATTACAGTACTGTATGTAAAAAAAACACACCCCCCCTGTCCCTAGTGGTCTGTCCTATGTCATGCATGTCATTTTATATAATAAAAACGTTTCTTTCTCCCTGCAAACTGTAGATTGTCCATAGCAACCAAAAGTGTCCCTTTATGTCAAAAATAGTTTTAGATCAGCTAAAAAACAGCGATAATAAATTATAATCACTTGCAGAATTGTGCGATAGCGATTTGTGGGGAAAATTGTCATAAAAAAAAAAAAATAATGACAGCAACAATTCTGCAACTGAGCAAATTTCAGTGATTTTAATTTGATTACATTATTGAATAATTTTTATTATAATTATATTATTATTTGTTATAATTATTTATAATTATTTATTATATTATAATTTATAATTTTGTTTTTAAAAAAATGTCATACCCGGGATGCCTATTAGAATCTTGTTTGGTCAGATTTAAGTGAGTTATTTCTAAAAATTACAGACCTACAATATAAAACGCCAAATTTCCTTGCAAATAATGGTACCGCTTTCAGCATGTTTTTTCTGAAAGAATCATACCGCCAGGGAGGTTAAAGGTCAGAAAATCCTGACATGTTAAATAGCAATTACTAATTCATAGTACCGCAGCATCAAGTTATATATATATATTTTTTTAATTTCTATTGTAATGAAAGGTAAGTAAAGTCATTACAATTACACTATGAAATAATATTGACTTTTGGGTTCATTTGTATTGCTACAAAAGAAGCACAAATTGCATAGTAAGTCAGGTTGAAAAAAGTCTCATGTCCATCGAGTTCAACCAAAAGACAAAAATAAAATGAAATAAAAACCTATTGTGACAGTCAGGCAAATATACCTATACCTAGAAAAACATTGATGGTGTCTATACATACACATTCATAATAAGCAGATTTCTTCAATTGGCAGTGGCATTGTGAGCCTGGCATGCAAGTTCCTTTTCCTGCCCTTTGGGTTACCAATCTGATAGACTTGATAGGCAGCCCAAAGGCTAAAGGTGCAAAAGTCAAGGTAAAGGTGCAAACACGGCATGCTGACAATGCTTCTACTAATTGTAAGGCAGTGACTTATGGAATTTCCGACAACAAATGCTCGATGTGAGCTTTTGGTCGGATATTCTGACCGTGTGTAGGCTCCATCGGACATTTGCCTCTGTGCTGGATGATGCACATACCAGACACAGACCCAGAAGTGTCAGATAACGTACTAGGTACTGTATGTGAACCAGCGCAGCAGTGCCACCTTGCTGCCATATTAGTTAGTTATACGGGCGGCAAGTGGTCAAAATTCCTGCAATGTACATAGATCATCCAGAGGGGAATGTTTTTTTCTTTGAAATAATGGTCTAGCACTATAACCCATTGAAACTTTATTAAAATGGGTTGAAAAGATACCCCTATCATATTATATGGAGCTTAAAGGGGTTGTAAAGGTTTTTTTCCCCCCTAAATAGCTTCCTTTACCTTAGTGCAGTCCTCCTTCACTTACCTCATCCTTCGATTTTGCTTTTAAATGTCCTTATTTCTTCTGAGAAATCCTCACTTCCTGTTCTTCTGTCTGTAACTACACACCGTAATGCAAGGCTTTCTCCCTGGTGTGGAGAAAGCCTCTTGAGGGGGGAGGGGGCGAGCAGGCAAGTCAGGACACTCTCTACTTTGCAGATAGAGAAAGGAGCTGTGTGTTAGTGGGCGTCCTGACACTCCTGCTTGCCCCTCCCCCCTCAAGAGGCTTTCTCCAAACCAGGGAGAAAGCTTTGCATTACTGTGTGTAGTTACAGGCAGAAGAACAGGAAGTGAGGATTTATCAGAAGAAATAAGGACATTTAAAAGCAAAATCAAAGTATGAGGTAAGTGAAGGAGGACTGCACTAAGGTAAATGAAGCTATTTAGGGGGGGGGATCCTTTACAACCCCTTGATTAAATGAATGTTTAAATATTTTTTTTTTATAGATAGCCATTAAGAAATACATAATAAACAGTGTTGCAAAGGATTCAGTAAGATGTTTTTTAACAGATCACTTAGGGTAGACTGGACCTTTAAAGTTGCAGAGAGGTTGCTTAATATCCAAATACAGAAAAAAAATTGCAAATTCCTTGGTAGATAAATCACAGATAAAATTTATGCCATTTGTTATAAAAAAAAACAAGCAGTAAAAAGACTTGAGTGAAGTATGCAGTAGCAAAATAAGTTGGATAATGAGTACATATTTGATTTTTTTATTTATTTTATATTTGTACATATGGATATATACTGTATATATAATAATTGTATTAGTATACAGTTAAGTACAAAACAATTTTACATAATAAAAAAATTCCAACAAATGCATAGAGATACCGTATATATATATATATTGTATTATATATTACAGATGATACCTGTATGACCTGTAAGCTCCAGTCTCTAAAGTAATTGGTAACACCTGAATAACACTATGAAAATCTGTATATTCTTAAGGATAAAATGTATAAAAATAAATGTATTTGGTATTGCACACGGCATCTATTGGCTCGATGCGTTTCATGGCTTTTAGCCACTCTTCAGGAGCAAGCACGTGGTGTAAGTTCTGCAATGAGATGCATAAATGTCTAAGTAATCAAATAAAGTAAAAAAAAAAAACTATAACGATTGGATTTGGAAGCTCCCCTAAAGTATTACTTACAAAAATAGCTATGTATAGATGGTATGTTACTGAATACTGGGAACCCCCTGAGAACATCATTTCTGGGAACTGTGGTGATGTGTTCCATGACAGCAAACCCACACAAAACATCCAGAGTGGATATAAATCCATAGACAAATGATCCTCCTGTGTAATCAGCCTTGGGATCAAAACCCATTGTGAGGAACTTCTGCACAAAGTATCCACAATATACACTAAAACTAGACATGTGCACACTGAAATATTTCATTTCGGAATTTCTTTATTTATTTACTCACAAAATTCATTTTTATTTATTTTGTTTTGTTATAAAATGCATTCGTCCGAAAATCTGAAAAAGGTTGAATCTGTCAATTGAAGGCTTATGGTGTATGTCAAAGATTCGACGGAGCAGCTAAATTGTACGATGCCGCAATCATACATTTCCGGTCGAATGTTCCACCTACAAGCTATAGAAGAATTCTAATGTTGTATGACACTAGTAAAAATTATATTTATGAATTATTATTACTAGTCAACTAATATTAGAATTCTTCTATAGCCTATGGCCCGAGCATTCAACCGAAAATGTACCATTGCAGCGTCGTACAGTTTAGCTGCTTGTCGAATCTTCTTAGAACTTTCGACAGACACCATAAGCCATAGGTCAGAACCCTATGGCTCGCGAACAAAGATGTGTTTTTTTTATGGCTGCATCTGGCTCTCGCCTCTCAATCCGTGGATCGCGCGGTGTGCCGATCCTCAGATTGAGCCCATAGGAAAGGCCGTGGCTTCGGCCTAGCTCCGGAGCGGCAGCCATCTTGGTTCCCCCCTGGCGGCAGCCTTGGTTGAGCAGCGTGCTGACATCATCATCAACCGCCTCAACTGCTCGTGGATCTGCCTGCTTGTGTAGTGGTAAACAAGCAGACAATCGTATATACAGTGGGGGAAATGTGGATATTACAGTGGGGGAGATGTGGATATTATAGTTTTGTTTTTAAATTTGTTTTATTCAATTTTTCTTTACACAAATATAGCTTTCATTATATTTCCAATAAGCATATAAAAAATATCACATTTAAAATGAACACAACATTACATTAACAACAATAACAACAAAAACAACAATATGGGTCTATCCTATATCCTCCTAGTTTTTCATCTCTCTTCTACCTCAACTTTCCGCTATCCCCCTCACCCTCGTGGAGAGAAAAAAAAATAATAATCTTCTATCTATATCGAGCTGTTGTAGCAACGAAAATGAAAATAAAGCATTTTTTTATGTCGGATCTTTCGGATTTAGGATTCTGCGTGTTCGTTTTCGTTTGTTAAAACGATAACGAAAATACCCGTCATTCGGACAAAAATGCATTCGGACGAAAACAAATGCACATGTCTAACTAAAACCCAGTGCTCACAATTAGACTGAGGTTAAGTGCAAATATACAACCAATAGTAGGGGTGAAGCCCATATACAAAGAAATAGCATATAAATATAAGGGAGAATAAAGAAATGTGTTATTGATGGATATTTTGTACCGCTGTTTTTGTAAACCTACCAGAATGAGGTGAAATACTTTCTGTGTTTATTATTTTTAAACCAATATAGTTGTCAATTATGCTTTTAAATGGATCACTGTTACACGTTTTATTCGTGAAATTAACATATAGGTACCCAGTAGTGTAACTTATAATTCTCTGCTTCTCCATAGGACATCCAAGCCCTCCACCATGCACTTTGAGGAAGCACAAGAATAACAGAAAGCCAAGAACTCCATTCACCACTTCTCAGTTGTTGGCCTTGGAAAGGAAATTTCGACAGAAGCAATACCTTTCTATTGCTGAAAGAGCTGAATTTTCAAGCTCTTTGAACCTCACAGAGACACAAGTAAAGATCTGGTTTCAAAACAGAAGAGCCAAAGCAAAGAGGCTTCAAGAGGCTGAAATAGAGAAGCTAAAAATGGCTGCCAAGCCATTACTACCCTCCTTTGCTCTTCCGTTTCCTTTAACTGCCCAGTTAGGGTCCACTTCACCTTATGGACATCTTAACTCTTTCCAGAGACCTCCCATGCCTGTTCCAGGATTGTTCACAACTCCAGTCACATATGGAATGTATTACTTATCATAAAGACATTGAAAATGAGCAAAGTATTAGATAAACTGGGTATCTCTTGGGTGTTGTAAGGCCTATAATACTGAAAACTAAGAGAACTACATATCCTACCCCTATCTCCAGGGTGACTAGCATACAGATTTAACAAAAATATTCAATATGACTTTCTGAATGCGCAGTAGTCACAAAATACAATGTCATGATGGAATAATATTTGATATAAACTAATATGACAATGACGCTATAGAAAGCACTTTACTCTTAGGTGCCTTTTCTTCAACAACAATCCAGCAATGCTGCAGGAACCAAAAGAGTAAAGGGGTTAATATTTTTTAGCATTGTTTTGTACATTTATTATTTACCACAAGAAGCACAGAGATTTGGTTGTACCGTTTACTCAAAAAATGCTTTGCTGTGAAATGATTTGCTGTTTTAGGTAGCCTGGGCAAAAGTACTGTAGATAACGTGCAGTCGTCTGTTAACTCTAATAACATTCCTTCCCTCTTAGGTCATTTTGTTCTCTAATTGTTGACAACTATACCCGAGGCCTCGTACACACGACCAAGAAACTCGACGGGTGATACAGTTGCAAGAAAAAGTATGTGAACGGAATGATATGGATTTCTGCACAAATTGGTCATAAAATGTGATCTTATCTTCATCTCAGGCCCCGTACACACGTCTGAGGAACTCGACGGGCAAAACTCATCGTTTTGCTCGTCGAGTTCTGTGTGAAGCCACCAAGGATCTCGGCGAGCCAACTTTCCCCATTGAACAACAAGGAAATAGAGAACATGTTCTCTATTTGGCTCGACGAGGAACTTGTCGGCTTCCTCGGCTGAAAGTGTACACACGCCGGGTTTCTCGGCAGAATTCAGCTCCAATCGAGTTTCTGGCTGAATTCTGCCGTGTGTCGTGTATACGGGGCCTAAGTCACAACAATAGACAATCACAATCTGCTTAAACTAATAACACACAAAGAATTAAATGTTACCATGTTTTTAATGAACACACCATGTAAACATTCACAGCGCAGGTGGAAAAAGTATGTAAACCCTTGGATTTAATAACTGGTTGAACCTCCTTTGGCAGCAATAACTTCAACCAAACGTTTCCTGTAGTTGCAGATCAGACATGCACAACATTCAGGAGTAATTCTTGACCATTCCTCTTTACAGAACTGTTTTAGTTCAGCAATATTCTTGGGATGTCTGGTGTGAATTGCTTTCTTAAGGTCATGCCACAGCATCTCAATCGGGTTGAGGTCAGGACTCTGACTGGGCCACTCCAGAAGGTGTATTTTCTTCTGTTTAAGCCTTTCTGTTGATTTACTTCTATGCTTTGAGTCATTGTCCTGTTGCAACACACATCTTGTGTTGAGCTTCAGCTGGTGGACAGATGACCTTAAGTTCTCCTGCAAAATGTCTTGATAAACTTGGGAAATTTATTTTTCCTTTGGTGACAGCAATCCGCCTAGGCCCTGATGCAGCAAAGCAGCCCCAAACCATGATTCCCCCACCACCATACTTCACAGTTGGGATGAGGTTTTGATGTTGGTGTGCTGTGCCTCTTCTTCTCCACACACAGTGTTGTGTGTTTCTTCCAAACAACTCAACTTTGGTTTCATCTGTCCACAGAATATTTTGCCAGAACTGCTGTGGAACATCCAGGTGCTCTTGTGCAAACTGTAAACGTGCAGCAATATTTTTTTTGGACAGCAGTGGCTTCCTCTGTGGTATCCTCCCATGAAATCCATTATTGTCTAGTGTTTTGTGTATCGTAGATTCGCTAACAGGGATGTTAGAATATGCCAGAGACTTTTGTAAGTCTTTAGCTGACACTCTAGGATTCTTCTTCACCTTATTGAGCAATCTGTGCTGTGCTCTTGCAGTCATCTTTACAGGACGGCCACTCCTAGGGAGAGTAGCAGCAGTGCTGAACTTTCTCCATTTATAGACAATTTGACTTACCGTGGACTGATGAACAGCAAGGCTTTTGGAGATACTTTTATAACCCTTTCCAGCTTTATGCAAGTCAACAATTCTTAATCGTAGGTCTTCTGAGAGCTCATTTGTGCAAGGCATCATTCACATCAGGCAATGCTTCTTGTGAAAAGCAAACCCAGAACTGGTGTGTGTTTTTTATATGGCAGAGCAGCTGTAACCAACACCTCCAATCTCATCTCATTGATTGGATTCCAGTTGGCTGACACTTCATTCCAATTAGCTTTTGGAGATATCATTAGTCTAGGGCATGGGTGCTCAACCTGTGGCCCTCCAGCTGCTGCAGAACTACAATTCCCATGAGTCATTGCAAGCCACTGACAGTTACAATCATTACTCCCAAAGGCAGAGGCATGATGGGACTTGTAGTTTCGCAACAGCTGGAGGGCCACAGGTTGATCACTTATGGTCTAGGAGTTCACATACTTTTTCCACCTGCACTGTAAATGTTTACATGGTGTATTCAATAAAAACATGGTAACATTTAATTTCTTTGTGTGTTATTAGTTTAAGCAGACTGTGATTGTCTATTGTTGTGACTTAGATGAAGATCAGATCACATTTTATGACCAATTTGTGCAGAAATCCATATCATTCCAAAAGGGTTCACATACTTGTTCTTGCAACCGTACATGGTGGTACTAGGGTTGCCACCTGTTTGGGTTTTGAATCATGTGTTTGGTTTTCAGGTGGACTGAAACCCGGACACGTGATTCAAAACTTGGACTGTCCTGCATTATTATGCCACATTACTATTCTTTTCGGTGCACCCAAAGGTGTCCCAGGTCTGTTACAATCCTACAGTGTATACTAAAAGTGTTCGGGTTTGGCTTAAAAAAAAGTGGCAACCCTAGGTGGTACAGGTGGGTTACTTTTTAGTTGTATCTGCTGTCTATGGAGTAGCCAACAAGGTGTCTGGTGCTGTTGATGATGACACAAGCACACATTCAAAACTGTACTGTGACTGTTGCACTGTACTGTACATATTGATCTGTGGCAAACCCTCATACTGTATGCGTATCAGTGCAGCCAATGTGATGCTAATCCGAAATGTGTAGCACAAACATACAAAGTTATCAAAGCTTGAGATGCTTCTTAAATCATTATTATCAGTGTGGGCTGTCTAATTGGTTATCTGTCCGTAAACTTCCTGCAGCCCAGGTAATTATACTAAATATAATAGTTGACCAGAGGACCTTAGTTAATAATGGAGGTAAACTATGACCAAGAATTTCATTTTAGTTCTTGAAAGACACAGTAGGGGTGGTGAATCTGACAGACAGCAAGCATTCACTGCATATGAATCT
Organism: Rana temporaria; assembly: GCF_905171775.1. Classification (NCBI taxonomy): domain Eukaryota; kingdom Metazoa; phylum Chordata; class Amphibia; order Anura; family Ranidae; genus Rana; species Rana temporaria. The sequence continues at coordinate 137,421,501 of NC_053496.1, read as the reverse complement.
TCCTAATGCATGTGTTTTAAATTAGAGTGATTGATTCACCAGCAGAGAATGTTTGGCGCTATCACTGCTTTATAAATCAATCCCTTAGTGCCTTACTACAGGAGGACTAAAGGCCATTATATTCAGATTGTTAGCATTTGACATATTATTTTCTGCACAGAGTTTTTGTCACTAAATTATGTTGTTGTACATTTTGGTTCAATTAAACTTTGGTTCCATTATCAGTATGATAAACTTCTTTTGTTGTGAAAATGAGTAAAATAAAGGAGTAAAACTAACTTTATAGCGTATGTCCAGCCAAAACTTTTTTCTTATATAGTTGTGGATAGAGTGAGCAAGGTTTAGAATAGAAATTCCTGCTAACAGCATTTTACCAGGCAGGAAGTAAGGTTAAAGTGTTTGTTTCCCTAAAAAACCTGTTCCCCTAAGCATGTTACACAGCAGAGTGCTTGTGCTGTGTAATTTGGCCCCCTGTAGCACCTAAAAAACCTGGCTGAGCCTACCTGGTTCTGCCCTCCCCTTGTAAACTGACCACGGTTTATCATGGCTGCTGAGCTCTGACACTGTGTCAGTTTACGTGCCTCCGTCATCCGCAGCCCTGCTCTGTTCTTCTCTGTCCTCCTCTCCCCCTCCCTTCCTGTCTGTCTGCTCATGACAGTGCCCGCCCCTTCCCCCCCTGCTGCTTTAAAAACTATAATATATTCATCCCAGCCTCTCTTATATATATATTTTTTTTTATATAGATCAGACACTGGCACACATAATATATAACAGAGGGGATGGCATGAATAGATTATAGTGGCTTAACAATCCCTTTAACTCTCCAACAGCAACACAGACAGGAATGAAAATGCTTTTCTTCAGTAGAGTAGGGGAGGCTAGAAACCCTGTCAGGCCTCGTACACACGTCCGAGGAACTCGACGGGCAAAACACATCGTTTTGCTCGTTGAGTTCCTTGTGAAGCCGCCGAGGATCTCGGCGAGCCAACTTTCCCCGTTGACTAACGAGGAAATAGAGAACATGTTCTCTATTTCTAAATGTAAAAGGTAGATACTACAGCGCTACTAATAAATAATTCAAGAAAAAATACTACAATAAATAAATAAATAATATAGCTGCAAAACACATAAAGGTGTACGAAACCAAAAAATAAATGTGAAAAATGGGTGCTGCGCTGATATTAACTTATAATAATATACAATAGTGCATAAGAGATCCCCTATATTAGGCATCAAAGTGCAAATAAGTGCAAATAAACATATGACATGCAATTAAGCAGAATAAATGAATATAAGTGCCAAGTATTATAACAGTCCCGTGAAGGATCAGCATAACAACAACTTCCTTGGAAGAAAGACACACTGCACAGTCACTGTGATAAGGGAGAAAACAAATTGAATCCTGTGATGAGGGATCCTATAGCAGACAATACAAATAAACTTCACCTCTTCAATTTCCTTTTCCTTCAGCGAAACCGCTCATAAAAGGAGAGAAAGAAAACCACATGGTGCAAATAACTTTAAAGGAGATAAATAATACAGGCAATACGGCGATTGCACTCACGATACACTTGTTAGTCAAAAAGCTCAGCTGTAGAGTCAAACGCCGCTCAGTGCTTGCGATCTCCTCACTGGGACGATTCTCCCATCAATCGCGTCACTTAGGCTCCTCCCCCACGCGTATCGTCACTGGACACGTGACTTATTCATGGGTTGCCATGTGACCATGTCAGCTGTCTATTTATACATGCTGGCAATGGAGGCAAGAGCGGAGGATAGATCATTCACATCATTGTCGGCTGACTTCCACAGCATATAACAATTGTGAAATTATACAAACTTTTTAATATTGCAATATATGGAAAAACATTTAAGAACATTTTAACCCTTTCACGCCGAGCGTACGCATATATGCGTCCTCGGCTTTCAGGGGTTGTACCGGGATGATGCCTGCAGCCGCAGGCATCATCCCGGTACCGTTGTTTAGAGCGGGCGATCGGCTTTCCAAACATAACAACCGATGCGGCTAAAAGCCGCTCGGTTGTTATGCCGGAGGAGCGGGAGGGGACATCCCCCCCCTCCCGCCGCCTCTCGCCGCTCTGACCGGGCCTCCCGTCCCACCGGGAGACCCGATCCACGATCCGGCGCCTCCAGCGTCTCGGCGCGCTCTGAAACAAAGCCGTAAACGGCTTTGATTCAGTGTGCGCATTGAAACCACGGAAGCGGCGTCATGACGTCACTTCCGGGTTTCTCGGCTGCCAATGGCGCCGGATTTAAAAAAGTACACAGTATTCAGAATCGCCGTTTTCGGCGATCTGAATACTTTGAAGTGCAAAGGAGGGCTCGGAGGTCTTTTAGACCCCGATCCCTCCATAAAGAGTACCTGTCACGACCTATTGCTGTCACAAGGGATGTTTACATTCCTTGTGACAGCAATAAAAGTGATCAAAATGTAAAAAAAAAAAAAAAAAAAAATGTAATATTAGAAAAAATAAATAAATAAATAAGAAAACAAAAAAAAAAATTTTTTAAAGCGCCCCCCTCCCCGCGAGCTTGCGCAGCAAAGAAAGCGCATACGGAAGTCGCGCCCGCATATGAAAACGGTGTTCAAATAACACATGTAAGGTATCGCCGCGATCGTAAGAGCGAGAGCAATAATTATAGCACTAGGCCTACTCTGTAACTCTAACCTGGTAACCGTAAAAAAAGTTTAAAGCGTCGCCTATGGAGATTTTTAGTTACCGTAGTTTGTCGCCATTCCACGAGTGCGTGCAATTATAAAGCGTGTCATGCTTGGTATCTATTTACTCGGCATAACATCATCTTTCACATTATGCAAAAAAATTGGGCTAATTTTACTTTTTCATTTTTTTAAAATTCATGAAAGTAAATTTTTCCCAAAAAGTTGTGTTTAAAACACCGCCGCACAAATACCGTATGACATAAAATATTGCAACAATCGCCATTTTATTCTCTAGATTCTCTGCTAAAAATATATATATAATGTTTGGGGGTTCTAAGTAATTTTCTAGCCAAAAATATGGATTTTAACTTGTAAACACCAAATGTCATACATAGGCATAGGCATGAAAGGGTTAAAACCAATTCTGTTATGTTTAAAATACTAATAAAACCAGGCCTTATATACATACTGCCTCAAGTGGTGAATTAACATATCGTAACAACCACAAGTCATATTTGGTTGAAACACACCACCATCTAGTGGGTGTCACGCCCCTGACGGTAAGAGCCTGATGTGCGGAAGACGGCCTCCCTTGCAGCTCTGACTCCGAGCTCCTGGTAAAGTGGACAGGAGACTCCAAAGTACAAAGTCGCACGAGTGCCTTGCAGGATCGCTGGTGAGTCGCTAAGCCGAAGTTGCTGAGCAGGTAGCGGAGAGGCACAGGTGCAGGTGGTAGTTCCAGGCAACTGTCAGCGGGTAGAGGAAGTGGTCAAGCCGGGTCATGCACTATCGGATACGTCTGGAACACAGGCGGAAGCCGGAAGCGAGGTCACAGGGCAGGCTGGGTCGGTATTGGGCTGGCAGCAGAGTAGCAGAATCAGTAGGCGAAAGCAGGGTCCAAAACAAGCCGGGTCGGTGCAGGCGGAGAGCAGGGATATCAAAGGCAAGCCGGGTCGGGTCAACGGTACAGGAAACAGGATACAGGTTACTAGGTAGGTTAGCCAAACGCTATAGAACGGACAGCACCTGAGTCCAAGAAGAGGCCAGCCTAAATAGCCTGTCTGGCGCCAAAAACACTCAGAGAGTGCACGCCGCGGCGCCCGCACGTGCACGCGCGCGCACGCGCACAGGCGCGCGCAAGGGAGCACGCACGCGCATGGGAGCGCGCACGCGCGCTAACGGCGCTCCCGTGGAAGCTGAAGACCCAGCTCGACCTCTATGGCCGCCATTTTGGGTGCTGGCATGCCCTTCCTGACATTGCCCCCTCCTAATGGGCAGCCTCCGGATGCCCAATCTAGCCAACTTGTCAGGATGAGAGTTCTTGAAAGCTTGAACGAGCCTTTGGGCGTGAATATTGTCTTCCGGTTCCCACGAGTTGTTCTCCGGTCCGTATCCCTGCCACTTGATTAGGTATTGAACCTGATTCCTCCTTCTTCTGCAATCTAGTACCGCTTCTACTACAAATTCTTCCTCGCCGTTCACAAGCACAGGTTCAGGTGGGCCAACGTCTCGATCAGGGAATGGATTAGACACAGCAGGTTTTAGCAGGGTTACATGGAATACGGGATGGACCCTTAAGGAGTCTGGTAACTCGAGTTCATAAGCGACATTATTGATTCGCCTCTTCACAGGGAATGGTCCCAGAAACTTAGGTCCTAACTTTTTCGAGGGACAAGCGAGTTTCAGATTAGTGGTTGCCAACCAAACTTGGTCGCCTGGATCTAGTATTAATTCCCCTCTTCTCCTTCTATCAAAAACTTCTTTGTTGTAAGCCTGGGTCTTGGCCATTGTTTCCTGTAACACTTTGTTGTTGGTATTAAAGAAGTCCACTGTTTCAAGGACGGCAGGTACTGAGCATTCAGGAATCGAGTTGAACAAAAAGGATGGGTGAAACCCATAATTTGCAAAGAAGGGCGATTGCTTGGTGGCAGAGTGGGAGGAGTTGTTATAGGCGAATTCGGCCAGAGGAAGTAAGTGCATCCAATCGTCTTGGGAGAAAGAAGAAAAACAGCGAAGATATTGTTCGAGAGTCTGATTGGTCCTCTCCGTCTGTCCATTCGTCTGCGGATGGTAAGCTGATGAAAATGAAAGTTCGATCCCCAGGGATTCACATAATGACCTCCAGAACCTAGAGGTGAACTGGACCCCTCTGTCGGAGACTATGTTTGCCGGTGCTCCGTGAAGTCTTATGATTTCTTTGATGAAGACCTGTGCGGTCTCCTGTGCAGAAGGAGTGCCTTTCATAGGTAGAAAGTGGGCCATCTTGGATAAGCGGTCAACGACCACAAAGATGGTATTATAGCCCCCGGATGGCGGCAACTCCACAATAAAATCGATGGAAATCATCTGCCACGGTCTGCTTGGAACCGACAGTGGCTTGAGTAGGCCCCAGGCCTTAGACCTGCTGTTCTTGTTACGGATACACGTGGTACATGACTCCACATACTTTTTACAGTCTTTCTGTATCTCGGGCCACCAGAATGTTCGTTGCAACAGTTCGGACGTCTTATTCGTACCAAAATGTCCCGCAAGCTTGTGGTCGTGGCACAACCCCAAGGTGGGGACTCGCAGGCTTTCTGGCACAAAGACCTTGTCTCCGTGCCAGAGTAGCCCATCCCTTGCCAACAGAACGGTCCCGAGTGGGGAAGGGTTACCTACTGAAGCTTGCTTAATTTGATTGATTAAGTTTCCTTGCAACAGAAGAAAGTTGCCAGGAGACAAGATTGTATCGGGCGGGGAAGTTTCTTGAGGTTTGCTAAACATGCGTGACAACGCATCTGGTTTTATGTTCTTTGATCCTGGTCTGTATGTCAAATGAAAGGTGAATCGGGAAAAAAAAAGTGCCCATCTGGCCTGCCGTGGTTTTAGTCTCTTTGCCGTTCTCAGATATTCAAGGTTCTTATGGTCCGTGTAGATTAATATTGGGTGTGCGGCCCCTTCCAGAAGATACCTCCATTCTTCTAAGGCCGCTTTGATCGCTAGGAGTTCGCGATCCCCGACATCGTAGTTCTTCTCCGCACTGGACAATTTACGAGAGAAGAAGGCGACAGGGTACAACAGAGCTTTAGGTCCCTGTCTCTGGGAAAGTATGGCCCCGACTGCCGTCTCTGACGCATCCACCTCAAGAACATATGGTTGGGCCAAATCAGGGTGTTTCAAGACAGATGCGGAGGTAAATAACTTTTTCAGGGTCTCGAAAGCAGTTTGGGCCTCAGAAGACCACTGGAACCTGACGCCTTGCTTGGTGAACTGGGTGATGGGGGAGATGATTGCTGAGAAACCCTTGATACATTTTCTGTAAAAGTTCGCAAAACCTACGAAACGTTGGATGCCTTTCTTATCACTGGGAGCTGGCCAATCCAGGATGGCTGCGACTTTTTGAGGGTCCATCTTGATACCCTCAGTGGATATAATCAGGCCCAAAAATTGGATGCTCTGGCGTTCGAATTCGCACTTTTCAGCCTTGGCGTAAAGTCCATGTTGTCGAAGGCGGGCCAGAACATTTCTGACGTGTCTGCGATGGTCAACTAAGGAGGAAGAAAAAATTAGTATATCATCAAGGTACACCACAACAAACAGGTCCAGGAAATCTCGAAAGACATCATTGATAAAGTGCTGGAACGTGGCGGGGGCATTGCAAAGTCCGAAGGGCATCACCAGGTACTCAAAATGCCCAAAACGTGTACGGAAGGCAGTCTTCCATTCATGACCCTCCCGTATACGGATCAAATTATAAGCACCCCGAAGATCCAGCTTAGTAAAAATGAGGGCAGCACCAAGTCTTTGGAAAAGTTCAGGCACTAACGGCAGGGGGTAACGGTTTTTGACCGTAATTTTGTTTAGCTCGCGGTAGTCTATACATGGACGTAAGGAGTGGTCCTTCTTTTCCACGAAGAAGATACCCGCACCAGCCGGGGACGTGGAAGGGCGGATGAACCCTTTTTTCAGATTCTCATCCACATAGTCCTTAAGGGCTACCAGTTCATTTTCAGATAAGGGGAAAATCCGGCCAAAGGGAACTTCAACTCCGGGGAGGAGGTCGACTGGACAATCATAGGAACGATGGGGAGGGAGCGTCTCTGCCCCTTTCTTACTAAATACGTCCAAAAAGTCGTGGTATACTGTAGGCACCAGTTGACGAGCTTTAGAGTCTGAATCAAGACATAGTAGGGAAGGCTGGTCACAAGGGGTGGGAAGGCAGTGTTGAAGGCAGTAGGGTGAGCGGAAGTTAATTTCATCTGTGGTCCAGTCGATGCTGGGGTTATGGACTTTCAGCCAAGGCATGCCGAGAATAATCGGAAATAAAGGAGAGGCGATGGCATCCAATCGGAGTAGTTCTTTGTGACCGTTAGCCATGGTGGCTAATAGAGGGACAGTCTCATGAGTAACTGCCCCGGACTTGATAACGGAGCCATCGGCCAGGTAGACGGAGAGTCTCTGTGGTTTGGGTTGGAGCGGGATACAGTGTTTCACAGCAAAGGATAGGTCCACGAAACAACTGCAGGCCCCGGAGTCAATTATGGCGGGCGTCTGGATGGTCCCTTCTGGCAGCTGTAATGAGATGGAGAGAGCAAGGTGAGCAGAAATGCTGGGTAAGTTCATATTTGCAGAGGGTGAAGTAACTGAGAGGCACTTACGGGGTTTGACTGGACAAGATCTTACGTAGTGGCCTGACCCTCCGCAGTACAGACACAGGTTCTGCTGGCGGCGGCGTTGACGTTCTTCGAAGGAGAGGGAAGGGCGAAGTAGGCCGATCTGCATTGGCTCCGGTGCGTCGGACGTGGTCGGAGTTGGGACCGGTGGAGCAGGGTTGAATGGGCTGGGAATCCGTGGTAGCATCCATACCGGGCGTGACTGGCCCGCAGCCCTCTCTGATCTCCGTTCTCTCAACCGGCGATCAATCTGAATGGATAAGTCAAACAGGGCCGTCAAGGTGGAAGGCATTCCCACACGGGCTATTTCATCCTTAAGGGGCTCAGAGAGGCCCATGCGGAACTGGGAGCGTAATGCAACATCGTTCCAATCAGTGTCAAAGCCCCATCGTCTAAATTCACCGACGTAGTCTTCCACCGGTCTGCGACCTTGCTGGAGAGAGTGAAGAGCCGCTTCAGCGGAGGCGGCCTGCTGGGGATCCTCGTATAACTGGGCCATGGCGGTGAAAAATGAAGCTGCATCGGTTAAACACTCGGACTTCTGTTCTAGGTGACGATGGGCCCAGGATTGCGGTTCCCCTTGCAACAAGGAGATTACAAAGCCGACCTTTGTGGCCTCTAAGGAAAAGGTGCGCGGCTGCAGTACAAAATATAGGTCACATGCATTCTTGAAGGACCTAAACTTACTGCGATCTCCAAGGAATTTTTCTGGGGTCGGGACCCTGGGTTCAGGTGGAAGCATGACAACTGCCGGAGTGGCAGAGGCCCCCTGGTGGGCAGCAGAGGCAGATGCAGGTCCTGGGGCAGCAGAAGATAAAGCTTGCACTTGTCCTTGCAGCTGGGTATAGCCGGATTGTAAGTCCTTTACTGCCCGTGTTAGTTCGGCCAGATGCTGGCATAGTTCGTCCATAGGAGAGGGTCCCCGCACAGGCTCAGTCATGGCTGTCCGTTACTGTCACGCCCCTGACGGTAAGAGCCTGATGTGCGGAAGACGGCCTCCCTTGCAGCTCTGACTCCGAGCTCCTGGTAAAGTGGACAGGAGACTCCAAAGTACAAAGTCGCACGAGTGCCTTGCAGGATCGCTGGTGAGTCGCTAAGCCGGAGTTGCTGAGCAGGTAGCGGAGAGGCACAGGTGCAGGTGGTAGTTCCAGGCAACTGTCAGCGGGTAGAGGAAGTGGTCAAGCCGGGTCATGCACTATCGGATATGTCTGGAACACAGGCGGAAGCCGGAAGCGAGGTCACAGGGCAGGCTGGGTCGGTATTGGGCTGGCAGCAGAGTAGCAGAATCAGTAGGCGAAAGCAGGGTCCAAAACAAGCTGGGTCGGTGCAGGCGGAGAGCAGGGATATCAAAGGCAAGCCGGGTCGGGTCAACGGTACAGGAAACAGGATACAGGTTACTAGGTAGGTTAGCCAAACGCTATAGAACGGACAGCACCTGAGTCCAAGAAGAGGCCAGCCTAAATAGCCTGTCTGGCGCCAAAAACACTCAGAGAGTGCACGCCGCGGCGCCCGCACGTGCACGTGCACGCGCGCGCACGCGCACGGGCGCGCGCGCAAGGGAGCGCGCACGGGCGCGCGCGCAAGGGAGCGCACACGCGCACGGGCGCGCGCACATGCGCTAACGGCGCTCCCGTGGAAGCTGAAGACCCAGCTCGACCTCTATGGCCGCAATTTTGGGTGCTGGCATGCCCTTCCTGACAGTGGGTGTCTATAGTATTGCATATAATAGACATATATACAGAAATACAGATATATATACATGTAAATAAAAATTAATTAAATAAATGGATCATTCAAGGTTCTACCCAATAAATAATAATAGGGGGACCAATTGATCAGAAACCAAGAAATCCAAAAAATAGTATGCAAGAATAAAAATCTATAAAATACAATAAAAATATTTTAAAATTTGATACAATTACTCCAAACTAATTATATATATAATAGCCCATACTCAGAAATCAGCAATAAAACAATTGAGGTCGAACTCAATATTGAGGCCATTGGGGGACAGGGTAGCCATCTCGTGTATCCACCGAGATTCACATTTACTAAGCTCCCTGACTTTGTGACTCCCCCTCCAATGGGGTATACATTTGTCAATGGCCCAAAATTGCAGTCCTTTTGGTTCTTTTTGGTGGCACTGTTCAAAATGTCGTGAGACACTGTGCTCCAAAAAGCCTTTTTCAATGTTTTGTATGTGCTCCCTTATTCTCTTCCACATTGGTCTTTTTGTGCATCCCACGTACTGCAAGGAACATGGGCACTGGAGCACATACACAACTCCCTCAGTTTTGCAGGTTATCAGATTTTTTATTTTGTACTCTTTTTTTTTTGTTGTAGTGTTAGATGTAAAACTAGAACACTTTTGTCCGTTATTGTTTGTTTTCTTGCACGCATAACAGCGTTTGCAAGGAAAGAACCCTTTTCCTTGCCAGAAAATCCGGATATCCGCTTTGTTGGGTGGGTCAGGAACACTTTTTGCCACCAGATCTCTCAACGTGGGGGCTCTACGGTATACCACCCTCGGTGCATTGGGTAGTATACCCTGAAGTTGGCTATCAGCTTTAAGTATCGGCCAATATTTTTTAAAAATCGACTCCAGTTGCCTATGTTGTACATTATAATTCAGGATGATTGGTAATTCCTGTTCTGAATTGGCAATCTTCTTTTTTATCTAGGATGAGGTTTTCCCTTGGGATATTTTGAACTTCCTAATGTTCTCTATTTCCTGGTTTCATGTCCTCATTGTTTGTTTTTGCTCTGATGTTGCTGTAATTCTGCTCTGTTTTGGACACTTCCTGGTTGTCTGTTTCCTGATCACCACAGTACTGGGAGCTTTTAGTTTCGTTTTTCAAACCAATGCTGCTCTATGGCTCTGTCCAGCACAGGTACAGCATAGCATGCAAAAACGAACCTAGATGCAAAAACGAAACTAAAAAACTGCAGGCACATTATATGATTTATTTTTATCTATTTTTAATCGTTTTTAAAAGGAATCAGTTAACTATTATGTCTCTATACCCTGTAAACAGTCATTTCAGCAAAAAAAAAAATTCCTTTACAACTCCTTTAAGGGAATACATTGGTGCCCCTCAGATGACAGGATCTAGTGTCCCCCAAACCCAAAATGTGGGATTTTCTTTTACTTTCGATGATAATGATAAACAGGACAAATAGAGATGGCGAATCTAAACCTAACGGGGATGCAGACCGCATTAAAGACCTAATTAATGTTCTAATCTATCTCCACTCCACTAAAAAAAAAAGTTTTGTTATTAGTTATACTTTAAGAATTAGGTGTAAGGGTTATAAAAGAGGTACTTTAGTAAATAAACTCCATTGTGTACTTAAAAGTGGGATATGCCTGTAAAATGTTGGGGATGTATATTCATCTCCAGGAAAAACTTTTTTAAAGAGTGGGGAAGGGTCAAAACCTCTGTCAGAATTGTATTGCTGTCTTCATTGTCAAGTGAAACAATTCTGCTTACTTTCTGGGTATTTCATGACTGTCAGGCCAAACAGGAAGTAAGTGGATTTCCCCTAATGCAGCATTAAAAAGCATAAAAAACACCCTGCACAGAGATTCTGTAGTAACTTGTGGGAGAACATTTAAGCATCAACAGACTGAGGGTGAGCGTCAATGGGCAGATAAACTAGGCAGGTTTACACACGTACATGGTAGCTACCACCATGTGTTTTAATGGAAACATGCAGTATTTACAGAATCATCTGTTGCAATTCTGGTCTTTGTAACATGTCTGATTCATTTACTGCCACACCTAGACAGGAATATAACAGAGTTTACACCACAGTAGCTTATTCATAAAGGCAGAGCATTCAGATATTTAGCCCAAAGTGGAGTTCCACTTGTTTTTTTGTTTATCAATAGACAGCAGCTACAAAAAGTGTAGCTGCTGACATTTAATAAACACCCACTCACCTGTCCCACGATCCAACGATGCGGCTGCCTGAACACTCGGTTCTCTCCGGTGCCGGCATCACAAGTGTGGGCACCTCGCTGTGACAGCTTGCGGCTGCACAGCCAGCTGCGCGCTGCACATGCGTGTGTCCCGCTGTACCACCACAATGGCCGGGCAATCTTTTGGAACCTTTGACGTGTCCCAGAAGAGAGGGGGAGAAGAGAACTTCCGCTTGAGTCCCCTAGGCAGCCCAAGTGGAAGTGGGAGATGGGTACCCTGTCAAAACTAGGTACCCATTCCCCCCCACCAAAAAAATTACATGCTAAATGTGGGTGGAACTCCGCTTTAATGATTTTTAAATATAATTTTTAATTAAAACGAAAAGAAAATATTTACAGAAGAGATATTATAAAACAAATATAAGCAATAGTAACATCAAAGTGTTTAAATGTTAAGGAATACAGATTTAAAACAAATTTTCAGTATGATTTTAGAGTCTAAAGTCTGCTTGGTCTTGGCACTGTTCTGAGTTTAAAGTCCAGTCTGATGTTGCAGGAGTTGTGATCTTATTAACATGACTCTCAGGCCTCGTACACACGACCGAGTTTCTCGGCAAAAACCAGCAAGAAACTTGCTGGGAGATATTTTTTTGCCGAGGAAACCGGTCGTGTGTACATTTTCGTCGAGGAAACTGTTGAGAAACTCGACGAGCCAAAAAGAGAGCAAGTTCTCTTTTTCCTCGACGGGAATGGAGAAACTTTCCTTGTTGAGTTCCTCGACAGCCTAACAAGGAACTCGATGAGGAAAACGATGTGTTTCGGCCGTCGAGTTCCTCGGTCGTGTGTACGAGGCTTCAGTAGTCCTCAATAGTTCAGAAGTTCAGAATTTTTAGAAGGGTAAAAGTAGGAGGTATTGAGTATGGATGGGCATTTGGGTTTGAGACTAATGAGAGGTCATCTATAGGCTAATATTCCAGACTCGCTGATGTGTACTCCTTAAAGCGGAGGTTCACCCTCAATACAAACTGCAGCTTTTTAAGACCGGCACAAATACATACATGGAAAGTCCGCTATCAATAATTTTTTTAATTATTCAAATACCTTGATTCAGGAGACAATTCAAGGCACTTCTGGGTATCCCTCTCGCGGGAGTGGGCGTGTCATTACATTCCAAGCGCCCCAATGTCTCCTGGGAGCACAGCGTCACGCTTACCAGGAGACTAATGTGATAAGACAGATTGACGAAATATCGCAGGATTTTAGTCATCACGTGACCCATGAAGCAGGTCACGTGATGATGGGAGATCGAATTCCCGGAAACATTTGCTTGTGGGCTTCACGCTGCCCACAAGCAAACTGGAAACGGCATGAAGAGCATATTTTTAAAGTCATATTTTATGCCAACGGAGTTTGCGGTGCAGTAGAGACATAAAAGAAGTGAGTAATATTATTTTAACATAACAAGAGTTTAAGGAACCAAAAAAAAAAAAACGTCAGGACCGCGGAACCCCCGCTTTAAACTGCACTCCAGACCATTAGGCCCCTTTCACACCTGCGGACCGTATGTCCGCTTTTTCATCCATCCGTTTATGAGATAGTGGGTGTGACACCCGATCTCATCCGGGTTCGTTATGCGCCGATTCTGCAGACGGAGGAAATCTGACAGGGCGGTTCCTGTCATCTGCCGGCTCAGCGGGGATCAACAGAGTGATCCCCGCTGAGCAAGCGGAGATTCGCGGGGCGGATCATCACGGATTCGTCCCATGTGAAAGGGCCCTTAATGATCTGACAATTTAGGATAGGGCCCCATGAGAAGTCTTTTGAAAGACGCTGACTAGTTGAGCTTTATAAGATCTCTATGTTCCCTCTAGCTTAGATTATGATTTGTCAAATGTGTCATTTTACATGACTGCCCAGCATAACCAAGAGATTCTAATCTGATTATTTTTGTTGCAGACTTGGGAATTTGGGGGGGGGGGATTGAGGGACTGTATTCAGTACCACTCCCCCATTCTCTCTACACAGTTTGGGTTTCATTAGACCTCACAATTATCACACCCCTTGCTCCCTGTCCAGGTGATGGATATAAGACAGATCCAGAAAAGGAAGGGTACAAAAAGACAGCATGTAAAGGCTGAGAGGAGAATATTCTCCTCAACAGAGAGAAAGACAGGATTTAAAAACCAACAGAAGTTATAACTCTTCCTGCAATACCTAAAAGTAAAAAAAAAAAAAAAAAATTAAGAAGTTTGGCCCAAAGTGGGACTTTAAATTTAGGGTCATGTTCAGGTTTATGGATAAGTTAGGAAGTTAAGATTTAGATACAGGAATCGGCTGAAATTAAGACTTAATTCATGTCATGTATCAGCTTGCCAATATATTTTTGGAGGAACTGGCCAAATTCACGCAGTGGGTGGCCCTATCGGCTGCCTCCCGTCAAACATTGGGTCAGCTTGGTCCAAATAAATTTAGCATCATAGTATTTCTAGAGTTAGGCTTTAACTCCTTTTAAATGGGCATATTTGACCATATTTGACCATATTTGATTCAACCGCATTTTCCAACATGAAATCTTATTACAGTGAAACCTCGGATTACGAGCATAATCCCTTCCAGGAGTATGCTCGTAATCCAAAATACTCGCATATCAAAGCGAGTTTTCCCATTGAAGTCAATAGAAAACGAAAATAATTAGTTTTGCATTGACTTCAATGGGATGCAATACCGAATGCAACCAGAGGTGGGGGGGGGGCGCCAGAGAGCATAGAAAATGTCCGAAAAGGCCCGAGGACACTTCGGCTTGGCTCCTGCACCCCGTACCTCAGGCCAAATGAGGTACCGCAGGCCTATTTTCGGCTCTGCTCGGCTCCTGTGCCCCCGTACCTCAGGCTGTACCCGTACCTCAGGCCAAATGAGGTACTATGAGGCCTATTTAGCGTGGACGAAATTCGATCCAAATTCTATTCGAATCGAATTCGAAAACAATTTGATTCGAATGAAAATTGAAAGCAAATTTGAATCAAAATCTAAAAAATATAAATCGATTTCTAAAAAAGAATACAATAAAATAGAATATAAAATAATAAAACAATAGAATGAAAATCAAAGAATAGTAAAGAACAGAATGGAATTTAATAGAATGTAATCAAATACAATAGAATATGACCTAGCTTCTTCTATCTATCTTCTATCCAGAGCTCAAAATTTCAAGTCCTGAGCTACTAGCCAGGCCTCAAGAGTTACTCGCCACCAGTTGCCCCACCTAATTCATACACTGCCCTGCGCCTAATTGCACCCGTAAACACGCCCTCGTAGATTATCTCATGGAATGGCACTGGGGTCAGACCAGAGGGACAGGGCACTGGGGTCAGACCAGAGGGACAGGGCACTGGGGTCAGACCAGAGGGACAGGGCACAGGGGGCAGACCAGAGGGACAGGGCACTAGAACTGGGTCTCTTCCCCATTCTCTTGCTGTCTCCTCTGCAACTCCCATCCATCCTCTCTCTCTCTTCCATTCATCTCATCATCAGGAGCCTGTGTGTGCGGCTCCACTCTTGCATGTCCCCACTTCCCCCTTTTATTCAGGCTGGCAGAGAGGAGAGGAGGTGTAGCACAGCGGGAGGGAGTACAATCCAGCGCTGAGATCCACACAACTGCACAGCCATTGACACCATAGCACAGCGCACACTGACAGCGCACAGCACACATTGAGACCAGTCTGTTCACAGTGCTCAGGCTAAACTTACATAGAGCACAAGGAGAAGAAAACTGCACAAACTGGAAGGCTGCCGCTCTCATGTCAGGGCAACTTTCAGTGAGCGCTGCACCGGAGTGGTAATTTTCGCAATCCTCCACCTCACTCATTACTTTCTACTCTCCAGCTACATTGGTCGGGGGAGGGGAGGGCAGGCTCAGAGAGGTCATACTGTTGGGTCCCATGGCTTAATGAGAATTGTAAGGAGAGCACCTGTGTACTGCTCTGCCTGTGCGTGGCTCACCAGACTACTTTTCCCGAGCATGCACCTTTCCTCTTCGGCCGCCAATCTCATCGGGACTCTAAGTGTAGGCACAGATTGGAGGGAGATTGGTCATGCAGCCCTGTCATCACTCGCCCCCAGCTTAAATCCACTCGCCAAATGCTAGTAGGCGAGTGGAAATTTTGAGGGCTGTTCTATCTATCTTCCATTTTCTGAAATTTGAAATTCATATAGAATGAACTCAAATTTGAATAGAAAAATATTAGAAGAGTAGAATAATGAAATATTATATATATATTATATATATATATATAATTATATATATATATATTTTTTTTTTCTGCTCTATTCTAATATTTTTCTATTTGAATTTGAGTTCATTCTATATGAATTTCAAATTTCAGAAAATGGAAGATAGATAGAAGATAGATAGAAGAAGCCAGGTCATATTCTATTGTATTTGATTACATTCTATTAAATTCCATTCTGTTCTTTACTATTCTTTGATTTTCATTCTATTGTTTTATTATTTTATATTGTATTCTTTTTTAGAAATCGATTTATATTTTTTATATTTTGATTCAAATTTGCTTTCAATTTTCATTCGAATTTGTTTTCGAATCGAATTGTTTTCGAATTCGATCCAAATAGAATTTGTTTTCTAATCCGATTGAAATATTATCAAATCCGGTCGAAATATTTTCTAATTCGACCGGATTTTTCGAAATTCGGTCGAAAACGAACAAATTATCGAATCCGGATGAAATATTTTCGAATTCGTCTGGATTTTTCGAAATTCGGTCAAAAACGAACAAATTACGAAAACGAATTTAACACATGTAACGAATCTAACTTAACGAAATTAATTAAATAACGAATTAAAACGAAACAAAACAAATTTTTCCCTTTTGCACATGCCTACGAGTCAACACTCGCAAACCGAGTCAGAATAAAAAAAAAAAGTTGCTTGCAAATCAAAATGCTCTCAAACGGAGGTTCCACTGTATATTTAAAAGCCATTGCTTTGGTTGTACAGGAAAAAAGTCCTAAGGTAACATAATGTCAGTTCATGCATGCATTTTCAAAAACATCTGGTGAGCACAAACCATTACAAGCAGAGCTAAACCTGATAAAAAATGCTGCTAAAACTTTTGACACTTTATCGCTAACGGACCCGCCACACCAGTATGAAAGCAGCCTTTATGTACACTACCAGTAGCACACTGCCCACTCTAGTGCATGTGCAAGAGTTACATCATCAGTGGCCAAAGAGGGAAGACTCTGGAGCTGGAAGAAGCAGCAGTGGTGGCAGACAAAGTTGCAAGAGCAATGGTAGATTTGGAGAAAATCAGACTATAAGGTAAGTCTTCCAAAATATGCAAGAATGCTGTGCATACTGTGCAGCTGGAAGATTAGTTTAAAATACAGTGGTGCCCTCTCTTCATATCCAGCATTTAAGAGACAACAAAAGAGTAGCATCCTACTGATGAGATCATCCTGATGCTCACTCTGCTTTATTTCCCTATCAATGTTCCTCAACACATTTGCATGCAGCACATTCAATTGACTCTCAGTTCTGCCTATTTCTTTCCTAGTCTGAGTACTGTTTTATAGAGGATTGCAAGAGGCTAACACTAAGTCAATTTAAAGTGTACCCAAAGGTAAAACTTTTTGTTTTTTATTTTGGATAAAGTAAGGAAGGGTTATAACCCCTGTCAGTTTTTTGCCATCTATGTCCCATAGGGGAGACTTACCTTCACTTCCTGTCCAATAGC
Source organism: Rana temporaria (assembly GCF_905171775.1). Lineage (NCBI taxonomy): Eukaryota > Metazoa > Chordata > Amphibia > Anura > Ranidae > Rana > Rana temporaria. The sequence goes on along the minus strand of NC_053496.1, from coordinate 137,404,491 downwards.
AAAAACAGGAAGGGGGAGGAAATCCCTGCAAAGTGAGGGAAGCCTGGTGTGTCCCCACTGGAAAATTTCCCCTCTATTACTTGTCTAAAGACAACCCAAAATGTGTGTTTGTTTTTACTGTCACATTCAGTGATAACAGTAAACAGGACAGAGAGAGTGAATCTCCATAACAGGAGCACAGACAGCAATAAAAACTGATGTTTGTTCTAATACCTCTCCACTCTATCAAAAAAAAAAACGTTGCTTGTAGTTACACTTCAACGTGATTGTAATCCTAAAAAAAAAAGATCCTGTTCCTTTAAGGCATGAGCTATAGCACAGTGCTTGTGCTGTGTAGTTTGTCCCTTCCTATGTTGTAATATACCCGGTTGATCCCACCTGTTACTGTGTCCCCCTGTCTGTGCTGACCACAGTAATCATGGCTGCTGAGCCATGATACCGTGGTCAGGTTATGTGCCTCCGTCAGCCCACTCTCTGCTTTGGAACTTCCCCCTTTCCCCCTACCTTCCTGCCTGTATCCCCTGTATATAATGTAACCCCTCTGGATTACGCTGCCAATAACTATTGTGTAGATATTGTGTAATGTAGATATAAAATGGTGGGATGGTGGCGGTGCTATAATAATATAATTATAATAATTATTGCAGCGCCACCATCCCACCATTTTATATCTATTCACCGATCACTTTACTGAGATCTCCCAGGGAGGCAGCAGCAATTTATTACATCCTAAGTGCGGAACCCTACTTTTTTCTAATAACTATTATGTGTGTGTTTTTTTTTTTTTTTTTAATGAAAACGCTACATACCTTTTTCCACACCGCTGCTGTGTGGTCACATGATCACCCTCTGCTGACAGCTGGTGTAACAGGGGAATCTCGGCCCCTCCCACTTCTCTCTATAGATCGGGGAAGAAGAGCGGAGGGGGATCATGTGACCGCACAGCTGCGGTGTGAGAAAAGGTATTTAGCCTTTTAATTAAAAAAAACACACACTATAGTTATTATTGGCAGCATAACCTAGAGGGGATACATGTAAAGTCACAATGTGACTTAACAAACACTTTAAGGCACTTATGCCTCGTACACACGTCCGTTATTCTCGGCAGGAAAAACAAAACGTTTTTGCAGACAGGATTCCTCTCAAGCCTGCCTTGCATACACACGTTCAGGCCAAAGCGCGGTGACATACACCACATACGACAGGACTATAAAGGGGAAGTTCCATTCAAACGGCGCCACCCTTTGGGCTGCTTTTGCTGATCCTCGTCTTAGTTTGGTGAGAGACGATTTGCGCTTTACAGTTTTTGTGTTTCTCAGTCTGTTACAGCGTGACGAATGTGCTATCTCTATTCCGAATGCTTGTTTTACCAGAACGAGCGCTCCCGTCTCATACTTGATTCTGAGCATGCACATTTTTTTTCCCCTTGGGAAAGCATACAGACAACCGGTTTTCTTGACTGGAAAAAGTCAGTCGGGAATCCCGGCAGGAAAAAAGAAAACATGTTCTCTTTTTTCCCCCGCATTTTTCTCGTCTGAAAAACTGCGCTGGAACATACACACGGCCGGTTTTCCCAGCCAAAAGCTGTCATGGCAGTTTTCCAGACGGGAAAACCGGTCGTGTGTACAAGGCATTACATTCATTTGAAATACATTAAGAGTCCATTTACACTGATGTATTCCTACTGCAAATTATTGCAATGTAATTACGAATCAGGTTGTAGTACATTGTGGTGCCATTCATTTTGAATGATACCCCAATGCACTTCTACAGTTGTGGCAACACACTAGCACTGTAGCACTGTGGTACGCTACATTTAATAAAGGGTCATGTCTGTTTTTCGCGCCTCAAAATGTGTGGACTGCCTTAAAAGGGGTTGTAAAGGAAAAAAAATTTTTTCATAATAAGCATCCTTTACCTGCAGACATTCCTCTTTTCACTTCCTCATTGTTCGTTTTTGCTCAGAAGTTGCTCTATTTCTTCTCTGTTCTGTTCACTTCCTGCTTGTCTGATTTTACTGACCACCATGAAGGGAGGCTTTACTGCGGTGGTCAGTAACGTGCTCACCCCCTCCTGGGAACTACATCTGTGCGGCAGGACGCTCTCTACGTGTTAGAGACTTCAAGGAGGTGTGAATTACTCGGCGTGCCGCAATGCATACTGGGAAATGTAGTTCTTACATGAATAAACTATGCAAACCAGGAAGCGAATGAGAGACTAGAACGCCGGAGGTGATATAGATGAAGGAATTTAATAGGTATTTACTCTTTTTTTAACAGAATCATTACACTATTCTGTCTGTCTACCTTGCAGACATTAATTTTAGGCAAAACATTTTTTCCTTTACAACTCCTTTAACCACTTAACCCCCGGACCATATTGCTGCCCAAAGACCAGAGACCTTTTTGCGATTCGGGACTGCGTCGCTTTAACAGACAATTGCGCGGTCGTGCGACGTGGCTCCCAAACAAAATTGGCGTCCTTTTTTTCCCACAAATAGAGCTTTCTTTTGGTGGTATTTGATCACCTCTGCGGTCTTTATTTTTTGCGCTATAAACAAAAATATAGCGACAATTTTGAAAAAAATGAATATTTTTTACTTTTTGCCATAATAAATATCCCCCAAAAATATATAAAAAAAACATTTTTTTTCCTCAGTTTAGGCCGATACGTATTCTTCTATATATTTTTCGTAAAAAAAAATCGCAATAAGCGTTAATTGATTGGTTTGCGCAAAAGTTATAGCGTTTACAAAATAGGGGGTATTTTTATGGCATTTTTATTAATATTTTTTTTTACTAGTAATGGCGGCGATCAGCGATTTTTTTTTTGGTACTGCGACATTATGGCGGACACTTCGGACACTTTTGACACATTTTTGGGACCATTGGCATTTTTATAGCGATCAGTGCTATAAAAATGCATTGGATTACTATAAAAATGCCACTGGCAGGGAAGGGGTTAACACTAGGGGGCGGGGAAGGGGTTAAGTATGCCTGGGTGTGTTCTTACTGTGGGGGGGGGGGGGGGGCTCACTAGGGGAAACACTGATCCTCTGTTCATACATTGTATGAACAAAAGATCAGCATTTCCCCTGCTGACAGGACCGAGAGCTGTGTGTTTACACACACAGCTCCCGGTCCCCGCTCTGTAACGAGCGATCGCGTGTGCCCGGCGGCGATCGCGCCCACCGGGCACATGCATTGGGAGTCGGGGGCGAGTGGGGGGGCGCGCGCGCCCCTAGTGGCGGCTCAAAGAGCCGACGTACAGCTACGGGCTCTCGCCCAGGAGAGCCGACCTGCCGCCGTAGAATTACGGCGGCTGGTCGGCAAGCAGTTAATGTATTTGAATATTTGACATAGCAGGGAACCCTATAATCTACCTCACTGAAAGCTATTTCTATCTCAATCGGGTTGGTTTGGTAAAGGCAAATACGTTATACACTCTGCAAGGGAAGTTGCACTTTGCAAGGTCATTTTCCACAGAAAATGTGGTGAATGTGGTGAAGTTTCACTTTGCAAAGATCACACAACCACATGCAAGGAGAGTATAAAATACAGTATTTTTGTTTGCGCATGATTGGATGATAAAAGTCAGCATACCTCAATCCCATTTACTAAGCTCTGGGGCAATATCCCCTGCAAAGTTAAGAGACCATTTGCCTTTGGTAAATCAATCCCAATGTCTCAACATGTTTGAATGATTATTGCACAGTACATATGATCCGGATAATTGCAACAGGAACATTGGTCGTTGTCCACACAATTATCATTATCACTATGTGTAGGACTGAAGTAAAAAAATAGTTGGTGAGCAACCTGCAATCTTTATTGTTGTGTTAAGATACAGTATGATTTTGATTTATAAAGTGGCTTTGAAAATCTATCTAGTTTCACTTTGAAACTAAATATCCCCAACACATTCTTCACATTTCAGCACTGTGGTGAGGTGTCATGGCACCCCAATGAACTAAGGCTTGGAGCACTATGTTGTAGAGCAGGGGCAGACTGACCATTTGGGCACTCAATGCCACTAGGGGGCCCCATAAGGGTTGCCAGCCTCAGTAAAACCAGGGACAGTATGTAAAAATATGTGTTTTTTACATCTGTCCCTGAAATGTCCCTTGCCGACATCATTTTGGTCTAAAAATCCCAAGATTATAGCTTCCCCGCCTCTCCAGGACCTTCTCAGTGTGTGTATGTATACTGTGTGTATGTATACTGTGTGTGTGTGTGTATACAGTACTGTGTGGCCCCATAATCTATTGCCTGGGGGCCCCATAATCTCCTATTGCCCAGGGGCCACCTTAATCAACTATTGCCTAGGGGCCCCTATGAGTTGTCAGTCCGCCCCTGTTGTAGAGTGCCACACGTGTGAAGCACATTAGGGTGTGTTGGCATCACATTTATTTTGAATACATTGCCTTAATCCAATGCATGTTAACATGTGCACTGCAAAAAAGGAATTGGATCATCAATGTATTAAGTCGGGCCTTGTATGGTATATCTACTTTCTTCATGCCAGTGGTTATTGGTCTGTAGTCCTACAGACTTTGAACGGTTTCTCATAAGATACAAGTTCTTGTCATGTCAGGGTAACTGCACCTTTGTTGTAAAAAATGCAATATTCTTATAAACCCAGCATACTTATTAAATAAGAAATATAAAGTCTATACATTTTTTCACAAAAACTAGGACTTTGCAATGGTTTGCCTAGTCTAACTTAAAGCGGAGGTTCCGCCAATTTCTTTTTTTAAAAGTCAGCAGCTACAAATACGGCAGCTGCTGACTTTTAAAAAAATGGACACTTACCTGTCCAGCACGCCCGCAATGTCAGCAGCCGAGGCTTGTGCCGCCATCCTCGGTGAAGGAATCAGGAAGTGAAGCCTGGCGGCTTCACTGCCCGATTCCCTACTGCGCATGCGCGAGGATCGCGGCGCGCCGTCACTGGTCCCCGCTCTCTCCTGGGAACAGTGTTTCCCAGAAGACAGCGGGGGGAGTGACGTCACAGGCTGGATTCTCCGCTGGGATCAGACCCGGAAGTGGTGCAAATACCTGTCTTAGACAGGTATCTGCACCCCCCTCCCCCCTGAAAGGTGCCAAATGTGTCACTGAAGGGGGGGAGGGATCCAAAAAGCGGAGGTTCACTTTTTGTGTGAACCTCCGCTTTAATTGTTAAAATCAATAAAACTGGTTACCACTTAGGCCGCGTACAGACGAGCATACATGTACGATGAAACCGGTCCGCCGGACCGTTTTCACCGTACATGTCTGCCCGGGGATTTCTGTATGGTGGCTGTACTCACCATCATACAGAAATCCCCGCGTAAACAATACGCGGGGCGTGTCCGCGCCGTCGCCGCGACGATGACGCAGCGACGTGGGCGGCCCTGCCAGTTCAATGCTTCCACGCATGCGTCAAAGTCATTCGCCGCATGCGAGGGATGGCGGGCGCTCGGACATGTATGGTAGGTCTGTACAGACGACCGAACATGTCCGAGCGGGCAGGATTTCATCGGGCTGTTTTAAAACAAGTCCAGAAATATTTGCCCGCTGGAAAAAGGCCCGGCGGGCAAATGTATGCTGGAATCCTGTCCGCTCGGGCCTACACACGACCGAACATGTCTGCTGAAACTGGTCCGCGGACCAGTTTCAGCAGACATGTTCGGTCGTGTGTACGGCCCATGACACAGATCAACCATTACTTTATGACCATCCACCTAATATTGGGTAGGTTCCCCTTTTTCCACCAAAACCGCTCTGGCCCATCGAATCATGAACACCACTGCTGTGGTATCTGGTACCAAGCTGTCAATAGCATATCCTTGTAGTCCCTGTAAAAATGTACAATTTTAGCGTGGGTTATTGAGATGCACTCTCACACATGAACTGTGATGCTATTCATTTTGATAGGCACCCAACACACTACTACTGGCTGTTATTTTCTAAATATGTAAAACCAAAAAAAAACGTTGCTTATTGTAACCTAGAGACATGATGTTTGTTAAGGTACAGAATAGCCCCAAAATGTCCTGCTTTTGTACTTCGGAAGTCTGATAAAAGTCACATTCCACACATTTTCTGCAATGGGAGATTTAATATTGGTGGCACTCACTCTTCCGTCTGTCCTCACTTAAAGTAATGCAGATGCTCCAGCTTTTCTAACTGCAACACAGAGTTTGCCCCAGGGGGTTATAAAAAAGGCTGACCCTCCTACCTCCTATTTAGGAATCGGTCGAATAGAAACACGGGAAAACAATCAGCAAAGAAAGGTATAAAGCTGCAAAAAAGTTTGGTAATATTGTAGCAATGTATATAGTTTACCTAGAGTTTATTTTTTCAACAGGCATTAACTGGCTACTGTGATGATCTATATGTGTTAAGATGGGCACTAAGAAAGTCATGCCTGTGAGCACAGTAAAGCCTCGTACACACAATCAGTCCATCCGATGAGAACGGTCTGAAGGACTGTTGTCATCGGTTAACCGATGAAGCTGACTGATGGTCCGTCACGCCCACACACCATCAGTTAAATAAACGATCGCGTCAGAACGCGGTGACGTAAAACACAACGACGTGCTGAAAAAAACGAAGTTCAATGCTTCCAAGCATGCGTCGACTTGATTCTGAACATGCGTAGATTTTTAACCAATGGTTGTGCCTACTAACGATCGGTTTTGACCTATCGGTTTGGAATCCATCGGTTAAATTTAAAGCAAGTTGGCTTTTTTTTAACCGATGGTTAAATAACCTATGGGGCCCACACACGATCGGTTTTGACCGATGAAAACGGTCCTTCAGACCATTGTCCTCTGGTTAACCTATCGTGTGTACGAGGTCTAATAAGATGTGCTTTGCAGCAACCTCACAGAGCATTTGGCCCTTTAAAATACCCGATCATAGAGTGTATATATTTATATTGATGGCAATAATTTGGATTATTCTAGTTGTTTTGTGCTTTGAAGAAATACTTATGATGAATCTTGGACAAATCATAAAACTGTGACCCCGTCTGATGTTTCTAATTCACAGTATTGTCTAGTCATGGTTGTTTATTCAAATTCCTCAAATGTGTGATTGTTCACATTGGCCAGACAGATCTGGTGCAAATATTCCGGTTCACCTTATTAATAGTGTCTATTTCGTAAAGCTAATACTGATGCTTGTGGCCAATCCACCTTTCCCTGGATGCCTTTGTGCGTCTTCTTACCTTAGGAAGTCATCAAAATTGTATTAAGCTGAGCACATATTTTCAGCAATGCACTACTCTATCATTTAAATTCTGATACCTGGTCTGGACTTACCTCTTGGCTAATCATTATATATGTGAAACTCTTCAATCCCTGAATCTTTCTACAGTTTTGTTGCTTTGGCATTAAAGACTCTTCAACAAATTTACAAAAACAGGAAGTCAACTTTGACCTTCAAAAGCAGATTGTTGTAGTACTAGCAACCATATCCAACAATGATTTGGTCATTTTCTTGGTGGTAGCAAAAAAATAAAAGTTGTGACTGCTGTCTTTGCTGCATATCTTCTTTGCATCAAGCTTGCTTAGGACGATGCAAGGATTAACAACATTGCTAAAGAAATTACTTTATCAGTACATTCTGTAAGCAAAACGTTCCATTGTTAAGGGTACATCGGGAGTTGATTCCCACTTTCAGTTGTTGGGGCTGTTGCTGCTGGTACACTACAGGTTTGCAGTTAGTGGCACTACTACTGTTATCATAGGGCAGGACCACTTTGGAACATAGACAGTATATAGATAGGGTGACCACATTTCCAAACTACCATTCAGGGACACCCTCCTTTCCCAAAAATCAGCTTGTGCTGTAACGAATCACAGCACAGTGATTGGACACAAGAGGCAGAATTCATTATTTCTCCAATCACAATCAGGGGGCGGTATTGTGCTCCTCCAGGCATTCCCGGCCAGGACAGGTACTATCAGTGAGTAAAGTGGTGATGTGGCAGCCTTTTTTGGGGGTATCAGATTGGCCGTGGGTGGTTGCCGTGTCAGTTTCATTCAGGGACACTGTATTGTCCTGGAAAGAATGTGCCCGGGACAGACCTACAAAATGCGGGACTGTCCCGGGCAATCCAGGACACGTGGTCACCCTATATATATATAGATACTGTAGTCTTTAAATTATAGCCTGTAGGCAAAACTGGCCTACTACAAGACTGTGTCTGGACCGCTGCTAGGGTCAGGTTCCCCCTGCGGCGCTGCCTTTCTCCAAGTCAATTAATGTTAGGACCACTAGCATCCTGGCAACCAATGACATGCTTGTCCCAGCAGGTACACTTATTTCTACAGGTTTGCAGTTAGTGGCACCACTGCTGTTATCATAGGGCAGGACCACTTTGGAACATAGACAGTATATAGATACTGTAGTCTTTAAATTATAGCCTGTAGGCAAAACTGGCCTACTATAAGACTATGTCTGGACCGCTGCTAGGGTCAGGTTCCCCCTGCGGCGCTGACTTTCTGCAAGTCAATTAATGCTAGGACCACCAGCATCCTAGCAACCAATGATATGCTTGTCCCAGCAGAAAGACTGGACTTCCTCTGTTCATACCTGGTCAACCTCTTGGCCCCTGCCCTCCTGCTATGCTGATTACAGTCACATGTACCACTGATGGGGAATCTGATGTAAGGGGGGATCTTATGAAGTCCCTGACATAAGGGAGGCTCTGACATATAGTGGGGGAGTCCTAGAAAAGACTCTGGTGTAAGAGGGGCACGTTGTATGGGCGGGTCGGTTGCTTTGTTTTACTTAAATTCTCTTTTTTTCTGAATCATATCATGCTGATAAAAATAAAAAAAAAAGATCCAAGCAATACTCCAAAAAAAAGTTAAACTGTTAAATTAATTTATTATTCATTTATTTGGAAAACTGGCCTGTGAATTTTTGTAAAATATGCAGTGTGACCCCTGATATAGACAGGACACTTATATTGGGGTAACACATTTATATGTTTATTTAGATGTATACACATTATGAAGACACAAAAAAATGTTACTTTTTTTTTACACGTCACCAGGTTTTCTCATTAACATTTTAGAAAGGGTGACAGTAACAGCTTTTATGTTACCAAAAAGGTTCAATCGAATGTAGTCAAATCAAAACTACATAGTAGTGTAGTCAGAATGTAATTACCATCACGTGTATGAATCATTGTACTGTCAATATTTCTGTTGTACATATTAAAGCGGGAGTTCACCCATTTGTAAAAAAAAAAAATTTCTCCCCTTAGCTTCCTGCTCGTTCGGTCTAGGGGAATCGGCTATTTGTATTAAAATATGAGCAGTACTTACCCGTTTTCGAGCTGCATCTTCTTCTGTCGCTTCCGGGTATGGGTCTTCGGGAGCGGGCGTTCCTTCTTGATTGACAGCCTTCCGAGAGGCTTCCGACGGTCGCATCCATCGCGTCACTCGTAGCCGAAAGAAGCCGAACGTCGGTGCGGCTTTATACTGCGCCTGCGCACCGACGTTCGGCTTCTTTCGGAAAATCGTGACGCGATGGATGCGACCGTCGGAAGCCTCTCGGAAGCCTGTCAATCAAGAAGGAACGCCCATTCCCGAAGCCCATACCCGGAAGCGACGGAGAGGATGCATCTCGTAAACGGGTAAGTACTGCACATATTTTAAAATAAATAGCCGATTCCCCTAGTAAAAACGAGCAGGAATCTAAGGGGGAAAAGTGCCCTCTAAGGGTGAACCCCCGCTTTAAGATATATAATAAAAATGATTTCTTGCTTTGTGGCTCCAAAACAGTAATGTTTAGCTCTCCCTTTGGACATCACCAGTTACTCACTCAACCAGGAAGTGGAAAAAGAGTAATTATAAGTAAAAGCAAAAAATACATACACCATTCACAGAACTGGAGTCTGCAAACCCAGAAGAAACACTGGGGGAACATGTCAGCCCCCTCAGTGGTGACCGTGCTAGTGGTGACCGGGGCTTCATTCTAAGGCAAGTATTTCATAATGTGCTAGTATGCGATGCATCTATGGGTTTAGGATGCAATCACAATATAGGGGCACTGAATTTTTTTCCTGTACGTGTACTTTTTAGCCTAGAGGAACCCTTAACCACTTGCCAACCGTGCTATATCAGAAAGATGGCTACAACGCAGTCCTCCAGTTCTGGGAGGTCATCTATTGACCTATTGTCCATTGTCCTTCTAGAACCCCAACCCCCCTGAATGCTCTCGGGGTGCGCATTGGGTGTGTTCTGATGATGAGGATGTGACCAAAGTTGACAGACGTTACCGGAAATATATCTTCTAGACAAAGTGGTGTGTCTTAGACACTCTTACTAGAAATGTTAGACCCGACCGTCGGTGACAGCGGATCAATCAGGCATAAGGGTTCCCAATCGATGGGTAGACCAGATATCCAAAGGATCCAATGGAACTCCAAACACTCCTTGTAGGGATCTTGATGGAAGTAACACGAAATGGAAATACTGGGCCAAGAGATTCACGACCAATAATCAGTCAGACACAGATATTCCAATGGACTCACGGAACCAAACGACCCAAGGATAGTCTAAAAAATACTCAATGGATATTGAATATTAGTGGCCCCCACTAGGGTAACGTGAGCCAAATAGAGAACCCACCAAAAACTTGCATCTACAGGACATGGAAGAAAGAAAAAAAATGGAAGGGCTTCCAATAGTGCAGGTATATATATATATATATATATATATATATATATATATATATATATATATATATGTTTTTTATTGATAAAAAAATTCAACATACAAATGCATAAAAGTGATCACGGTAAAATAAAAGCAATATGGGGGCAACGGTGTACCAAAGCCCGATTTGTTTCGTCCTAAACGGGCTTCTACTGGGGCATCTATCTGCTCCCCCATATTACACACATTATATATATATATATATATATATATATATATATATATATATATATATATATATATATAAAATATCTAAACCAATAATTAACCAGGTAATATTTCAACAACATTTTATGTATGATTTCATAGTTTACCACACCCCTTTAGGGCTTACATTATTATTACATATAAGCAGACCCTTCTGGATCCCCTTGATAGTTTGGTCCAGGCATCCGTGTGCTCCCCTCCTAGTAAGTCTATATCATTTGTCATTTGTCAATCCGTCATATATAGGCTGGGTTCAGAAAGAGTTCAGGATGAATTCATACTAACTCTACAGTCCCAATCCTACCACCCGCCTCCTCCCCCCCCGTCTTTCTCTGGTAGACTCCCGTCCCTAACCCCTCTTTAAAACCCCCCTCCCCCCAAATATCCCCGTGCTCTACATGTGCTATTCTTTACGACCAGGGTATCAAACTAAACTGGATTAAAACAGTGTCTAAAAAAAAAAAAAAGGGGGGGGGGGAGAAAAAAAATTTGTTATTCTATAATATCCCTCATGTGGGAGGGAGGCCAAGGGAAAGCGTATAAGCTCAATCTCCCCCATCCTCCTCTTGTGCGTGCTGTATCAAGTGATTCCCTCCCCCATCCCCTCCCATAGTGAGTGACATGCACTCCACTATATCCTCCTCTCTACTAACTTACCACCTCCGTGCCTTTCAAAAAGAAAAAAGATATAGGGAAAGAAAAAGAAAAAAAACAAGAAAAAGCCCCCCCCCCCCGCCCCACCCCTACTACTTACCCCCACCCTAGGTCTCTACCTAAGTACTGATTTCTTAATATGAACCGGGGAACACCAGGATGCCAGAGAAAAAAAAAAAAAAAAAGAAGCTCTGCCGCTCTCTAGGATGCCAAAAAAAAAAAAAGAAGAAGCTCTGCCGCTCTACCCGAGGTGGCAAAAAAAAAAAAAAAAAAATTATAAATATAAAAGGGAAACAATTCTCTTCTGCCGTCATGTCTTAATATCGTATATTTAGGCCATGTTGTATACCATTTTCTAACGTAATGTAACCTTGTGTACTCTATAATATGCTCTCCCCCCGCAACCCCAACCCTCCCTCCCTGTGGCCCCAAAAAAAACAACAAAAAAAAACAAATGCACTCATCTTTATAACCTATATCATTATTGCCCCCACCCACTACTATACATTGTACCTCCCCCCCTCCTTACCCCGACCCTCCGAAGTCCCCATGTCACCTTACCCACATATTACCAATATGTTACACTTGCCTTCCCGAGGCCCTAACTCAAAACCTAAGCAAACCACCAAAGAAAACAAAAAAATAAAAAAAAATTTGACATGACTATATATCATTTGTCTAAATGTCCATCCAAACAAGGCAAAATATACTTTTCTCAAATTATAACGTCTCTTTTGGTCCGATAATAAACCAGGCATTTCATCTTCATTCCCCTCCCCCCCCCCCCGCTCTCCCCCTCAAAGAGGAAATCTCCAAAAAAAAAAAGAAAGAAGACCCAGAGAGCGGGGGGGGGGGGGGGGGGTTTACCCAAAAAAAAGAGATAACCCAGTTCTACCCTATCTTCCCCCCCCCCCTCCTCCTCTCAAAATTCAGGATCACTTAACGTCTGCTGTTCTGGGGTTCAATTGTAACCAATCGGGGACCGCAAATGGTCCCATTTCCAGGAATGTATAGAGTCCTGGGAGGTCGCCCCTTGAGCGCAGCCAAAAGGATGATTGTCCTTTTTTAATAAGCACTGATATAGGAAACCTCCATCTATACGACCCTCCCCAGGCCTTCACCCGGTCCAATACCGGACGGAGCAATGCTCTTCTGTGGAGGGTAGCATTGGATAAGTCAGGTAAAATCTTCACAGAAGCTCCTTGAAAATCAATTGGGCCGGCCTCCCATGCCTTCCGAAGGATTACCTCCCTATGTGAAAAATAATGTAATCGGCAGATCACATCCCGCGGGCGTCTACTGTCCTTTGATTTAGGGCCAAGGGCCCTGTGCACTCTGTCCATCTCATAATTTACTGAAGTAGAATCATTCATCAAATTCTGCAAAATACCCTTAATAATCTCTTGTATGTCCTCCTGGTCTGCCGGTTCTGGGACTCCCCGTACCCGTATATAATTGCGACGATTCCTGTCCTGGAGCTCTTCCATTTGTAATTGCAGAGAAATCGCCACATCCCTATGCATATTTCTCTCGCTCTCTAGCAGCCCCACCCGTGTTACCAGGTCCTTCAACCCGCTCTCCCCCACTGATGTACGAGCCTCTAGCTCTTGTATTTCACCCCAAACTTGTTCAAAGTCCCTGGTATGTGCCTCTTCCACTTTAATGATCAAGTCAGTAATATCGGCCCTAGTGGGGAGAGCTTGGATCAGGGTTTTCAAAACATCAATCTCGCTCTTCAGCCCCCCAACCTCCCGTGGGGGGGGGTGCTGAAGCCCCCGGTGAGACTGCAGAAGAACGTGGACTCAGCGGCGGAGCCTGTAAGACCTCCATATCTGATCTAACGGACATTTGGTGTTGGGGTACAGTCCTATTGAGGGCACCACTTGTCTGCCCCTTACCGTCCAGCACCCCGCTCTTACCTTCGGAGAGGCGACCCCCCCCCCTGAATTGCAGGGAAGTACCGTTGGATCTCTTGCTGTTCTGCGGGTCTGGATATGTGAGTTGTTATCTGTGGCTGTGCTGTCAGAGCCGCGTTGCGTGATGTCCGACTCTCACTCTGCCTGCACGGGAGCATCCCTTGTATTCCCCGCCGCTGCACTCTGATCCTGCAGCAGGGGCTCCAACAATCCAAGCACTCAGCTCCCCCTCCTCAGAGCAATCTACAGTTATTATCAATAATTATCAGTAATTAACAGAGAGAGTCATAGGAGTCTGATGCTGGTAGTATTGAGTATATTAAATGTTCAGTATTGTTCAGTAAGTGTTCAGTATTAGTAGCAGTCAGGGAGAGGGACGTTCAGCCACCACACCTGCTTTCCTCTCTTCCCGACCCTCCGACTCCCCGCGTGGACGCCGACAGTCAGGGGCTGCCAGCGCTACTTACACCAGGCAAATGATTGTGATTTCCAGGAAGGCGGGCGCCCAGTACAGGCGGGTAAGCAGTAACCAAAGAGCAGTTCCTCTAAGCCGCAAATGGATCCTCTTTGCCCGCAGCTATATCCCAGCTCCGTCCCGCTCCTCTGACCTGTCAGCCGATTCACTCACACTCCGCTCTCTCCCCGACTCTCCACGTGGGTATCGCGAGTGGCGGGGCTGCCTCTGCTACCGCAGCCGGTACACTGCTGACAGGTTGCTCGGGCGCAGTATTATCGCCCCCCGTGTCGGTCCTCTTCACGTTCTGCTGGGGCACCGGTATCCACCTAGACAGCCAGAGGGTATGCGATCCCCTTAGTGCCACTGAATTAGTCCTGGAGCTGCGGAGGACGGGAGCTCACCAACCTACTCCCTCACTCCTCCATGCGCAAGCCACACCCCCAGAAACCTCCGATGGCCAGCACGTTTTTAGATGCAGTTTTAATTTGATACTTTGCAAGTACGTTTCTCTTTTTTAATAAATGTTCCTAAACATACTTACAAAGTATCAAATTAAAACTGCATTTAAAAACTTGCCGGCCGGCATACACAGAGCCCTTCCTCCTCACTTCAGCGTGGTGACGTCACTGTGGTGAAGTGAGGAGGAAGGACTCCATCTATGCCGGCCGAGCCCACCCGTTTTTTGAAGCCAATTAGAGCCCCAGGCTCTAATCATTTTTTTAATAAAAAAAACAAAAAAAAAAAAAACACAACACCATTGAAATCCATGCGTCCGATGCCCTGCATGGAGATTAGGGGCCAGGTACATGGATTAGGGGGGGCGGTGCCTCTATGTTTTTTTGGCCATGTATTGCGCATGCAGTGTCCACAAAAGACGACACTGTGCTTCGTACTGGTGCAAAGGGAGGCTTTTTGGTTCCTTTTGGCCCACCTCACTATATCCCATTGGGATACTTTAACATGTCACATATATAATATATTTGCACCCATGCCAATAGCCCAAATTTACAGCCTTTTCACATCATATTTATGATGCACATTACTTCATGTCATTACACATGCATTCATTTTGAATGGGCTTCCTAAACCCTAATCAATTCATATTAAAGAAAAAAAAAATATATTGCACATATTTAACAATAAGCAATACAGAGAGCATTTGCATCTGTGTACTGTGGTGCGCTATAGCAGAGGCAAATATTTTTCTCCCCACTGTATACATGCATTGAGTTGCTTTAAATAATGAAAAAAGCAATACACACATACAGCACATTAATATGTGCATTGTCCTATAAATTATTGTAGCACTTATTGTCATCCAGTTAGAGTCCATTCACGCCAATTTAGGTGCATTGGTACATTGTTCACCGTCAATCACAACCTAATGCAACTCTCCACAGCACCCGTGTGGTTCAACACAACACAACTCACAGTGTTTTGTGTGGTGCTAAAATATGCAGCATGCACCATTATTTTTGTTGAGGTGCCCTGCAGCCCATTCACGGTCAACAAGCTGCCTAACGCAGCACGCCACAACACAGAAAAACTTGTGCATTCCAGCATGTCGTTTCATAGTCAGGTTGAAAAAAAAAAAAAAAACTCATCCATCTAGTTCAAACAACCAACTCTCCAACCAAGCCCAACTCCCTATCCTTGTAGCTCAACACCCCCATCTGCTGGTATTCTTAAGTCAAACTACACAAAATACTGAATAAAACATTGAATTAAATACAGAAAAGATTTTATTTTTCAATTTGTAAAAACTGAACATCTTTTAAAACATATATTTCATGCCGTTTCCTGCTCTTTTCTTTGCTCGTTGTTCCTTACCGAGTATAGACATAAAAAACACCATTAGAAACTATGTAGTCCTAAAGCCATATTCTTTGAAGGCACATCTGGACAGAGATATTGAATGTTATATTTTTCGTTATACAATTTAGTTTCCATTTAATTTTTTGGCTTTAAATTTGAGACTTTCACTTCTTTTTCCTTGAATGTCTGAATCCTCTCACAGATCCATGTCCAAAGCAGATTGTGGATGGAACCCTTAAAAATAAAAGGAAGCAGATTATAGAAATGTTTTCAATGCAGAAGAATTAATATTTAAACGTAGTTATGTGGATTTTGACACCTTTAGTTGGGTCTGTTTGGTTGTCCCACTTGTCGTATTTGATTTTGTCCCCTTTCACACTTATACGACTTGTCCCACGATTTTGGACTGCAAAATCGCATGACAAGTCATTCTCCATGATTTTCAATGACTTCCATTCATATTGGCACGACTTTAAGTAGTGCCGACTTCAAAGTAGTCCCTGTACTACTTTGGTCCAACTTCCATGTGAGTTGATGTCCATAGACCTCAATGTTAAACCCTCAAGTAGCATGCAAATCGTACCTGAATAATATAGACACAATTTCAGTACGACTTTGTAAGCACAAGCAGCTTTTTGACCCTTGTCCCACCCAATCCTTTCAGTATAGTAGCCCCTCCCAAGCACATTTTTCTAGCACACATTCACTTCCTGGTTATTCCCTCAGCAACAATGTGCTCCAAACAGCCCAAAAAAAGATGTCCTTGTCCTCCGCTTCTCCTCCTCTTCTTCCTCATGCACTGCTACAGCAGCAATGACAACTGCTGTGGCAATATATTGAGTAGCAAACATTTTCTGTCATAACACACCACACCACAACAACCAGGAAGCAAACAGGAACTGGAAACAACTATGGCAGGAAAAGGAATTACCTCACACCATGTATGTTTTCATTGGTTAATGCCAAAGTTGTGGCAAAGTAGTACTGATCCAAAATCGCGGCAAAGTCGCACGACTTTGAAGTCGTACAAGTGTGAAAGGGGCCCCAAGCCAGATTTACTTGTAGTTTCCATTAACCATGCCAATACTTTTAAGGGGCCCCTACATTGCCAACTGTTTACAGTGCCTTAAAAAAGTATTTATACCCCTTGACATTTTCCACACTTTGTCATGTTACAACCAAAAATGTATTTTATTTGGATTTTATGTGATAAACCAACACAAAGTGGCACATCATTGTGAAGTGAAAGGAAAATGATAAACGGTTTTCATTTCTTTTTACAAATATCTGTAAAGTGTGGTGTGCATTTGTATTGAGCCCCCTTTGATCTGATACCCCTAACTAAAATCTAGTAGAATCCATTGCGTTCAGAAGTCACCTAGAGGTATGTTAGAGAACCTTAGTGAACAAACAGCATCATGAAGGCCAAGGAACACACCAGACAGGTCAGGGATAAAGTTGTGGAGAAGTTTAAAGCAGACTTGGGTAATAAAAAAATATCCCAAGCTTTGAACATCTCACGGAGCACTGTTCAATCCATCATCCGAAAATGGAAAAAGTATGGCACAACTGAAAACCTACCAAAGACATGACCGTCCACCTAAACTGACAGGTCGGGAAAGGACAGCATTCATCGGAGAAGCAGCCAGAAGGCCCATGGTAATGCTGGAGGAGCTGCAGAGACCCACAGCTCAGGTGGGATAATCTGTCCATGGGATAGCCATTAGTCGTGCACTCCACAAATCTGGCCTTTATAGAAGAGTGACAAGAAGAAAGAGTTGATGGGAAGATGGATGGAACCAAATACAGAGCAATCTTAGAAGAAACCTGTTATATCCTCTGTGTTGTGAGAGACACAAGACTCTGGAACAATGGATGTTTATTTCAGGTCATCTGTACACTGCAACATGCATCTCAGGACAATACATCTTACCTGCTTTCTATATGTGCTCTCCAAGATGGCTACTATGCCCCTTGACCCTTGTCATCACTACTGGGTGGAGCCAGCCTTAAAGTGCCAGTAAATGTGGAACCCTTCAGGCATAACAAAACCCTATTTACAAAGGACTTGACTGGGGCAGAGGTTCACCTTTGGCAGGACAACGACCCTAAACGTACAGCCAGAGCTACAATGGAATGGTTTAGATCAAAGCATATTCATGTGTTAGAATGGCCCAGTCAAAGTCCAGACCTAAATCCAATTGAGAATCTGTGGCAAGACTTGAAAATTGCTGTTCAGACGCTCTCCATCCAATCTGACAGATCTTGAGCTATTTTGCAAAGAAGAATGGGCAAAAATATCACTCTCTAGATGTGCAAAGCTGGTAGAGACATACCCAAAAAGACTTACAGCTGTTAATGAAGGTTCTACAAAGTATTGACTCAGGGGGACTGAATACAAATGCACGCCACACTTTTCAGATATTTGTAAAAAAAAAAAAAAAAAAAATATGAAAAATCATTTTTATTCCACTTCAAAATTATATATGTCACTTTGTGTTGGTCTATCACATACAATCCCAATAAAATACATTTATGTTTTTTGGTTACAACATGCCAAAATGTGGAAAATTTCAAAGGGGTATGAATACCAATCAAGGCACTGTAGGTGCGGTGTGTTGCAGCATAAATGTTAATGTGCAGCATTCTTCGTATTCCCCAGAGTGCATTGTGTAAAAGGTAGCCCATGGAAAATCTAGCCCAAGTGACAGGATACTATACCTGGACCTGTAAGTGGCATGTGAAGTAGTTCTGTCATCAGCAGGCATTTCACTGGTCTCCATGGATTCCGACACTACCTTTTCATCAGGTGTAATGTCCATGGAAAGTTCTTGGCCTGTGCTGTCCTCTTGCTTTTTTTTGCTGCACAAAAAAAACGTGGGTATGTTTTAAATACATTCTAGATATGATTACATGGAGAGTTACGATTACATGGGGTTATAGAGATGGTTACTTATTTTAAAGTTTGCCCTAACAGGGGTCAGTAGACTTGACCAGAGCCACCTAAAAATCTCTGAATCGAGTTTAACATAGAGCAAAGATGGTGGTGGATCGATTATGGTAATGCCCGGTGGTCTGTTAAATGCAAAAGAGTGAATAAGTGGATCACTTGATTGGGGTCCAGGGTCTACTGGCTAAGAAAACCCTCCGCCCAGTTGGTTATTGCTACAGTGCATATAGCTAGGAAGCATGCTACATGTGCATTATCTGTGTGTTTGCCTTTAAATCATTTTTCCCCTACTTCACTCCATACCTAGGGGATGCTCTGTATATATAGTCACATCCTCCTTTATGATTTATCTTTCATTCACCACATGTTCTAAAGGAGCTAGACATATGAAGTTGTGACCTGTCTTATATTCATCTGTTAAGATCTGCACAGGATTTGATTAAACCCTTCTACAATCTGCCTTTTGGATCGAGTCACTGTCTGCCAACTCTCCCGAGACTGTAAGTTATAGATATCTCACCACAGCTGGATCAGTTATAAAGATCACACTCTTAATGCCTAGATTGGGAGGCAGACCAAGAACGAATGCATTATTTTCTAGTGCAAACATGATGAATGCTACCTGATGATTGACATTGTCCAATTGCCTGCAGTCAAAGAAACTTCTACAAGTGATAACATGCATGAGGTTGCAGAATGTCAACCTATATAGCCGATTTCTTTGGCAATCAAAGTCCCTGCTACCAGCTGTGAAACTGCCCTGCATGGTGATTAAATAAGTTGCAATCACAACTGTCTTTTTAAAATAGTTTTTCAGAAATATCCATCCCCGAAGGAAATATCCACCACAAAGAAAAGAAAAGGCGGTGTCGTTTTTGGTTTGCAATTCCAGTGATGCAGGGTTTTCCACTGTTATGGGTATTATTGGTCATATGGCACTGACTCCTGAAGCTAAATCTGAACTTTTTCCTCAGTTAAGAATGATTCAAGAATGGTGTTAAATGCATGGCTCATTTTTTACTACAAATGTGATGGGAATCAAAGAAGCAAACCACATTAGGCAGCACCAATCCTGAACTTAGGAAGATTTGAAGAACAGTGTTAAACGTATGGCTTAATAATATTGCAAATGTAATCAGAGCTAAACAGACTTGCCCAGATTAATAATCCGCTGTGCTGCAAGATATTGCAGACTGAAGGAAAGCATCTGTAGTTTCCAGAAAGGTAGGTCATCTAAGAAAGGAGATGTATAGAATACCCATGATTAAGTCACGTGACGAGTGACGATACGTGTGGGGGAGGAGCCTACAGTGACGGACCATCGGATGTCTATCCCGAGTGAGGAGTCCTTTTTAACTGAGAGGCAACATACCCTGTCTATAATAGAAGCGAGGATACGTGAGTGCACTAAGTGCAGCCTTTATCCACATCTATATGGTACAATATTGCGCTATGTTTCCTTTCCTCCTCTTTTGCATGTGACTGAATAATACTGGAAACATCTGATCGCTGCTGGAGGTTGTTGTAAACCTGATCACACTGAAGTGAGAGCTTGGCAATTAGGGGAGGAGCACTGCACACTGACTAATTCAATTATCAGGACTTTTTCATGATCTACTCACATATATATTAAGAGTTGTTTTCACCAATTTTTATTGTTTGATTATATGTACGATTCACATTGCACATAAGTTAATACGAGCGCATCAGTATTTCATTTGTTTATTATTTGGTTTAGTTCACTGTTTTTGATTGCAGCTGTATTATTTAGGTATTTTTGTGTGGTTTCTTTGAGATTATTTGTTAGTAGCGCTGTAGTCCTTTTTCACTATCTAAATCTACTAATATCTTTAACACTACTCCTGTCCCCTAGACTGACAATGCTGCTGGCTGATGTGCCTCCTGTACTCATTCCTCCAGAGTCTTGTCTCACTAATACAGGAGAGGTTTGTTACTGGTGAAAACAGAGGGAAAAAATCCAAAAGAAAACTGGTGCAGCCACCACATTCAATGATTGGAAAGCTGCAATATAATACACTTTTGGTTTTGGGTTTAATATGGCTTAAATGTTTACAAATTATTATATTTTATTTTGTTAGCAATTTTTCGCATCATTACGAAGGCAATACCTACCACAGCATAATTGCTGTTCTAGAAGATTTGTCCTTAAAACGCAATTATAATCTATGAGCAATTTATGTATATAAATAGGAAAGCTAAATGCAAACTCACTTCTTAGATTTCTTAGGCTTGTCAAATCGAAAGTCAGAAGGATACAAGTGTGTCCTGACTAAATGGCATTTACGTTCCCCAGAGGTTTTGAATTTCTCCACACATCCTTCAACCAAACACTGGAACTAGACACACAAAAAAAAAAAAAAAAAAAAAAATCACAATTATTTACTACACTATAAGCCTGAATAATTATGCTTCATAAAATTGAAATACTGCAACTACTAATAGAAAATCACAACATTTATTAATGGGGCAAATAGCTATGGTGCCAACCTGCACTTGCTATAGATATATCTCTCTCTCTATATATATATATATATATATATATATATATATATATATATATATATATATATATATATATATAATCTCTAAGGCTACATATAGTATACAGCACTGTGTTCTGGGTGCGAGACAAGACCTTCCTGTCTCACACCCAGTACAAAATAAATAGTTTTGGTGTGAGCAGCGCTCAGCCATTCATAAGAAGCTTTGTATTCCATCAATACATTCAAAGCTTCCTTTGATAGGCTGAGTCAGAGAGACAGGCTGATGATGTCACAATATCTGACTCAGCCAGTCAGAGGAAGCTTTTAGAATGCAAAGCTGCCAATTAATGGCTGGGTGCCACTCAGACTAAAACCATTTTGTTTCAGGTGTGAGACAGAATGGTCTTGTGTCCAGGGCCGTTTGAAGGAATTTGGGGGCCCCAAGCAAAATGGGGCCCCCCAAGCACCCCCCCCCACGCAAAGCTTACGTTAGCACTGCACTAATTTATTACACCCATGTTCTTACCCCCCCTATGTTTTTCTATTCTCACCTCCCCTTCTTTCCTGTAGGCTGCTGTTGTACCGTGGCCGAGCTCCTCTTCCTCCTGTCAGTCCGGTGTTCTATCATTATGGGTCCCCATTCCCCTATGAGATAGTGCCCAGGCTGGGCCGGGTACCGCGCGGTACAGGAGATTCAGTTTCCTGTGTTCCCGGCCGGACTAAAAGAAAGTGAGCATTCAGTGTGCACTTCCTGTCAGTCCGGCCCGGGAACAGGAAACTGAATCTCCTGTACCACGTACAGTACCCGGCCGGACATACAGGTCTCCAGGAGGGAGGAAGAGGAGATCGGCCACGCTACAGCCTGAGAAGGGGAAGTTGGGGGGCCCCAGGCCAGCTCGGGGCCCCAAGCAATTGTTTGTTTTGCCTGTCCTGTAACAACAGGCCTGCTTGTGTCGCACCCGGAACACAGTGCTATATACTTTATGTAGCCTCAGCTGCATACAGATTATACAGCATACCCAGTGGCTGCACATTGGGGAGGGAAATTGTTTGTTCTGGGCCAGCTTGGCCCAAACTAACTATTTAAACTAAAGCTGGAGATCAACTTTAAATGGTCTTCCTTTGGTGTCACTGAACATTAGATGTGTCCAGCTGACAATTAGTAACCCAGAAAAGAAAATGCTGCTTTAACTTTGATGTAAACATGGTACCTTCTTTCATATGGTCTGGTACTGTCCCAAGCTCTGCCCATTTTGGAGTGCAGTGGCAGATACTCTGAGGAATATATGGGGGATAGAAGTACCTCTGGATCCCGTAACCTTGCTACCGAGCCATTTCGAAGACATTGAGGGAGACCGTTATGTCAAACTGTGCCTTACTTGCTCTCTATTTTACGCCAGAATGGAAATCTTGTTAAGGTGGAAGCCCCTTCCAATAACTCGTGGCAGAAGACAATTAATACCATGCTACCACTCTACCGAATCACATATGAGAGTAGAAATTGCCCGGGGAAATTCGATAAGGTTTGGTCGAACTGGATAGACGCGTGTAGCTGAGCCTCGATTACACAGTTGTCATCACAGCTTCGGGGCCCAGGGTTCAGACGGAGGTCTACCGATCCCTCTTCCCCCCCTCTATCCCCCTCCTTTCCCATCACCCCCCCCCTCCCCGAGAGATCTCTCCTTGTACCATTTTCTCTCCACGCTCCCTGGGCTCTACCCCCCCCCCCCCTTATCTTACCTTTAGTAGCATGCACCAGTTATCGATAAGAGCAAATATTCTTTCCTAACCTATCAGCCCTCTACCCCCCCCAACTGTTGGCTTCCAAATAAAGGTAGATAGCCAGATTCAGATAGACTGGCTTACTTTTGAGGCGGCGTAGCGTATCGCATATACGCTAAGCCACCGTAAGTGAGAGAGGCAAGTGCTGTATTCACAAAGCACTTACCTCCTAAGTTACGGCGGTGTAGCGTGAATGGGCCGGCGTAAGCGCGCCTAATTCAAATGAGGATGAGGGGGGCCGTGTTTTATGTAAATGACTCGTGACCCGATGTGATTGACGTTTTTTTTTACGAGTGTATTGCTCCAAAGTACGCCACAAGGACGTATTGGTTTCGACGTGAACGTAAATGACGTCCGGCCCCATTCACGGACGACTTACGCAAACAACGTAAATTTTTCAAATTTCGACACGGGAATGACGGCCATACTTAACATTGACTAGGCCAACTATTTGTTCGACTAACTTTACGCCGGGAATCGCCTTACGTAAACGGCGTATCTTTACTGCGACGGGCAAGCGTACGTTCGTGAATCGGCGTATCTAGTCATTTGCATATTCTACGCCAAACTCAACGGAAGCGCCACCTAGCGGCCAGCGGAAATATTGCACCCGAAGATACGACGGCGCAGGCTGTCGTATCTTAGCTAGGTTTAAGTGCATCTCAGTTTAAACTTACGACGGCTTAGATTCCGAGTTACAACGGCGTATCTACTGATACGCCGGCGTAACTCTTTGTGAATCTGGCTAAGAATTTGTATTGAATGTTTATAGTACCCTGTACAAGAATTTTGATGTTAATGGCGACCTCATGCCTACATTATTATTAGGATCTGTAACACCATACCAGATGACAGATTTTATTTGCTAACCTTGATCTGTACCGTCTTGTTTGTCTAATAAAACCTCTTCCTCTTCATATTGTACTGAAATGGGTAGATTTTGATGCAAGTATTTGGATACAGGACATTTGGAGGCACTTGGGATAAGTTAGGTAGGATGATGTCAGTTTTGTTATGATTGTTAGAATAATCTTTTTAGAAAATATAAGGTTAAAGTGGCACTAAACTCAAGAAACAGAATTATATTTTATACCTCAATTGGTTCTGTGCCCCTTCTAATGTCAGACAGCACATCAATAAAAATAAACTCAAAATCTCCACAGCTGCACTTCCTTTATGAGGGTGACCATGTTTGCTCTACATGGTTCCAATGTATGTGGAAACAAACACCTTCCTCTGTTTGCTCCTGACATGAACTACAGAAACACTGGCTGATACAACCAGCACCGGAACATAAGGTACAGAAAATGCCCATATTTAAATTCTCTGCCCACACAGCACCACCCCAGCTCACTTCATAGTAACAGCTGGAACAGAACTGTTGGAGTCGTGATTTCTGACTCATGTTTGATGCTGGTTCTCTGCTTGAAGAAAATAAAAAGGTAATACATGCACAGGCGATTAGGCAGGTGCTGGGCTTTGTGCTTTTAGCAGAGCCGTGCACGTGACTGAAATATATGTGCATTGCTTGCACACACAGACCGGAAACAAATCCAAAAGAGCCAGGTTCTCGTTAAGACGAGATAAAAAATAAATACAAAATAAAATAAAAGAAGAGTATGTGAATTTGTTGGCACTTTTAGAGTCTTGTCTTGGGTATAATACTGCATGCTGGATCGAGAATTGCGTTTAACCAGGACCGTTTAATCTTTTAACGTTGGGTTAGGGTTAAAGTTAGATATTAGGTTTTGGAATTAGGTTGTTTTTATAATAGCTTAACTACTTAAGGACCGCCTCCTGCAGATATACGTCGGCAGAATGGCACGGCTGGGCACAAGCACGTACC
The DNA here is from genome assembly GCF_905171775.1 of Rana temporaria. Classification (NCBI taxonomy): domain Eukaryota; kingdom Metazoa; phylum Chordata; class Amphibia; order Anura; family Ranidae; genus Rana; species Rana temporaria. Next base: position 137,379,646 of record NC_053496.1, on the reverse strand, counting down.
TGTACGTCCTCTTTAAGTGACCCGGTCCGAAGCTCCGTGACCGCGGAACCCGATCGCCGCTGGAGTCCCGCGATCGGTCCCCGGAGCTAAAGAACGGGGAGAGGTGTGTGTAAACACAGCTTCCCCGTTCTTCACTGTGGCAGGTTCATTGATCGTCTGTTCCCTGGGAAACACGATCAATGACGTCACACGTCCAGCCCCGCTAGTTAGAAAAACATATGAGGTCACACATAACCCCTACAGCGCCCCCTAGTGGTTAAAGGGTCACTAAAGGAAAAAAAAAACATTTTTGCTGAAATGACTGTTTACAGGGTATAGAGACATAATAGTTAACGGATTCCTTTTAAAAATGATTAAAAATAGATAAAGAACAATCATATAATGTACCTACAGTTTAGTTTTGTTGTTGCTGTTGTTTCCTGGTTCTCTGATGTACAGAGACAAAGAGCCAATAGAGGGCAGTGATGCTTTGTAAAACGAAACTGATTGGTGCTGAGGGGTTTTAGACACACAGTAATCACATCTCCTTGATTAGTCACCACAGTGAGAAATCTCCCAGTACTGTGGTGATCAGGAAACAGACAACCAGGAAGTGTCCAGAACAGAGAGGAATTACAGCAACATCAAAGCAAAAACGAACAATGAGGACATGAAACCAGGACTGCAGTAAGGTAAAGGAAAAAAAAAATTCCTTTAGTGACCCTTTAACTCCCAAACTGCAATTGTCATTTTCACAGTAAACAATAAATTTTTATAGCATTTTTTGCTGTGAAAATGACAATGATCCCAAAAATGTGTCAAAATTGTCCGATGTGTCCGCCATAATGTCGCAGTCATTAAAAAAAACGCTGATCGCCGCCATTAGTAGTAAAAAAAAAATAATTAATAAAAATGCAAATAAAACTATCTCCTATTTTGTTGATGCTATAAATTTTGCGCAAACCAAATCGATAAACGCTTATTCCGATTTTTTTTTTACCAAAAATAGGTAGAAGAATATGTATCGGCCTAAACCGAGGAAAAAAATGTTTTTTTATATCTTTTTGGGGGATATTTATTATAGCAAAAAGTAAAAAATATTGCATTTGTATCAAAATTGTCGCTCTATTTTTGTTTATAGCGCAAAAAATAAAAACCGCAGAGGTGATCAAATACCACCAATAGAAAGCTATTTGTGGGAAAAAAAGGACGCCAATTTGGTTTGGGAGCCACATCGCACGACCGCGCAGTTGTCAATTAAATCGACGCAGTGCCGAATCGCAAAAACTGGCCAGGTCCTTTACCTGCATAAAGGTCCGGGTCTTAAGTGGTTAAGGTTTACTTTTAAGAGAACTCACTAGCAATAGGTATTTGTAACATACTGAAAAACATTACCCTGTACACACGGCCGGTTTTCCCCTTGGAAAAAAAGAACGTTGGTTTTCCCGACGGTATTCCTGCCAAGCTTGAAGGGATTCCTGCCAAGCTTGTCTTACGTACAGACTGTCATACAAAATCCCGCCGGTCCAAAGCGCGGTGACGTACAACACGTACGACGGCACTATAAAGGGGAAGTTCCATTCCAATGGTGCCACCCATTATCGCGTGTTAGTAAAGGTTTGGCGAGAGACGATTCACGCTTAATAATAATTTGCAGCGTGAGGAATGTGCTATCTCAATTACAAACGCTAGTTTTAACAGAAGGAGCACTCCCGTCTCATACTTGATTCTGAGCATGCGTGTTTTTTTTACTCTCGGAAAAGCATACACACGACCGGTTTTCTCAAACGGGAAAAAGTCTGACGGAAATCCCGACGGGGAAAATAGAGAGCAGGTTCTCTATTTTTTTCTGCCAGTTTTCATGTTGGATGCAATATACACGGCCAGGATTCCCAGCCAAAAGCTCTCCTGGCAGTTTTTCTGCCAGGAAAACTGGTTGTGTGTACGAGGCTTTAAAGCAGAGATCCTTAAACTACGGCCCTCCAGCTGTTGCGGAATTACACATCCCATGAGGCATTGTAAAACTCTGACATTCACAGACATGACTAGGCATGATGGGAATTGTAGTTCCTGAACAACTGGAGAGCCGTAGTTTGAAGACCCCTGCTTTAAAGTATATCTATAGTCAGGCTATGGACGTGCAAATATGCTTAAGCAGTAAATAGGCTTTAAAACAAGAATATGTAAATACTTGAATTTTCTTTGCCTAGTAAGTGCACTTTATGGGCCAGGGGTTAAAGAGGATCTTCCGCCTTTTTGAAAAAATAACAAACTCAGCAGCTACAAATACTGTAGCTCCTGAATTTTAATAAAGGACACTTACCTGTCCAAGGATTCAGGGCCATCTACACCCGTGGTGATTCTTCGCCGGTCTTCGGGTCCCCGATGCTGGCATGTTTAGTAAGGGAAGCCAGCTGTGACTCCTTGCGGCTTTTCAATCAGCTTCCCACTATGCAGGCAAGAGCAGAACTGTGCTGTGTGAATGCTCCAGCAGGCTTCTGGGACATGTCCTAGAAGGCTGCAGGTGGGAGGTAGGATACTGAACTTCCTGTGGAATCGCCTAGGCCAGGGGTCGCTAAACTATCTAAACAAAGGACCAGTTTAATTGTCCTTCAGACTTTAGGGGGCCAGGCTGTGGCCATAAGAAGTAAAAAATGTATTGGTGTCAGTGTGAATAAAGAGTGTCCCCTCTTTGGTATTGGGGGGGGGGGGGGAGAGAATAGTGTCCCATCTTTGGTTTCAGTAGGAAGAATAGTGCCCCATCGAATAACGGCCCAAGGGCTGGATAAAAGGACTGCAGTTTGGAGACCACTTGCCTAGGCAATCCAACCAGTAGTAGGAGAAGGTACCTACCAAAACTAGGTACTCGCTTCCCCCCCAAAAAAAGTTAGAGTAGGGGGAGGAGGACAAACTGAAACTTCTCTCTTGGGGTGAAATTCCGTTTTAAAGGGGTTGTAAAGGTACAATTTTTTTTTTCTCCCTAAATAGCTTCCTTTACCTTAGTGTAGTCCTCCTTCACTTACCTCATCCTTCCATTTTGCTTTTAAATGTCCTTATTTCTTCTGAGAAATCCTCACTTCCTGTTCTTCTGTCTGTAACTACACACAGTAATGCAAGGCTTTCTCCCTGGTGTGGAGTGTCATGCTCGCCCCTCCCTTGGACTACGGGAGAGTCAGGATACTCTCTACGTTGCAGATAGAGAAAGGAGCTGTGTGTTAGTGGGCGTCCTGACTCTCTTGTAGTCCAAGGAAGGGGGCGAGCACGACACTCCACACCAGGGAGAAAGCCTCACTGTGTGTAGTTACAGACAGAAGAACAGGAAGTGAGGATTTCTCAGAAGAAATAAGGACATTTAAAAGCAAAATGGAAGGATGAGGTAAGTGAAGGAGGACTGTACTACGGTAAAGGAAGCTATTTAGGAAAAAATAAAATAAAAAATTGTACCTTTACAACCCCTTTAACCACTTAAGCCCGGGACCAATATGCTGCTAAATGCCCAGAGGCGTTTTTACAATTCGGCACTGCGTCGCTTTAATAGACAATTGCGCGGTCGTGCGACGTGGCTCCCAAACAAAATTCGCGTCCTTTTCTTCCCACAAATAGAGCTTTCTTTTGATGGTATTTGATTGCCTCTGCGATTTTTTTTTTTTTGCGCTATAAATAAAATAGAGCGACATTTTTGAAAAAAAAATCTATATTTTTTTACTTTTTGTTATAAGAAAAATTGAATAAACTACATTTTAGTCAAACATTTAGGCCAAAATTTATTCAGCCACATGTCTTTAGTAAAAAAAAAAAAAAAAAAAAAAAATCAGCTACCTAGCGGCAAAAGTGACACTAATACAGCGATCAGAAAAATGATCGCTTAGTGACACTGGCAATAGGGGGTGAAAGGGTTAACTAGGGCGGTGATCAAGGGGTTAAAACTTTATTAGGGGTGGTACGGGGCTACCCTGAACCTAACACTAACTGCCTGTCACACTAACTGTCACACTGACACTAAATGCAGTGATCAGTACATATATGATCACTGCATTCAGTGACACTGTGACAGTGATCTGAAGGGGGTAAAGTGCTTATGTGTACAAGTGTCAGTGTAGTGTTGGTGCGACTTACTGTGATGTCTTCTCTCCTCTCGGCGGTTTGAAAATACCGCCGAGAGGAGAGCTGCATCACTTCCTCTGCCAGTGTTTACATTTTACAGGCAGAGGAAGTGACACGGCGGGACACGACCGGATTGGTCGAGAGCGATCACGAGGGGGCGGACAGAAACAAACCTCAAGACGGATCGTTCCCCGAGGTAAACCGCCCGCCGCACGCAGCGGAGGGGGTCCCGATCGGACCCCCGACCCGCTAGAAGGCAGGGACGTATATATACGCCCTTCTGCCTGTACGTGCCATTCTGTGGACGTAAATAGGCGTGCGGCGGGCGGTAAGTGGTTAAGTTAAAAAGAATCTGGTGTAAAATGTTTAATGTTCATAGTTATAAGCCAGTCGTTTGGTGTTTGTTACTTTTATTGCTGTTCCTGTACCCAAAAATGCAGCACCTAATTGATGACAACAAAACAAATTCATTGCCTTACGTTTTATCTGTTGAAAGTAGATACTATCCGATAACATATAATCCGCAGCAAAGTGTTCTAGAATAAACCACTATGTGCATGAATGTATAAACATAAATACATCACATATAGGTCCCAGTGAAGAAAATCCAAAAATATGATGAGAAAGTGAAAACTGCGTTGAAAAATAAGTCCACCATCACCAGGATGGAAGGGAAAAGCCGCTCCTTAGGGATACACCAGGGGAGGTACTAAATACCCTTACCAGACACGTAGGACCTCCTGTATGAGCAAGGTCATAGAAGCTTGCAGATATAGCCCTCTGCGGGGTCTTACGGACTCCTACGCTCCTTCTCTCCGTCCTCTGTATCCCCTCCAAACGTGATCATCACGCTGATGAACCATGGGATCCACAAGCGTATTAGAGCTCGACGAGGGAGAAAGCGAAAAAAAAAGAGAAGGTACTCGGGATAGTGTAATAAAGTTAACCACTCCTCGGTTTTAATACAAAATACGGTACAAATAAGTTAAAAATATGTTTGTGAGAACAGATAAAATAGCCGGCATAAAAAAATCACGTTAGCCCGTGCTTCCGGGGTCACGTTGAACGCGATGACGTCAGAGCGTGGCTCTGCCCTGACATGTTTCGTCGAATGACGTTATCGACAAAACATGTCAGGGCGAAGCCATGCTCTGACGTCATCGCGTTCAACGTGACCCCGGAAAGCACGGGCCAATGTAATTTTTAATGCTGGCTATTTTATCTGTTCTCACGAACATATTTGTAACTTATTTGTACCGTATTTTGTATTAAAACTGAGGAGTGGTTAACTTTATTACACTATCTCGAGTCCCTTCTCTTTTTTTACGCTTTCTCCCTCGACGAGCTCTAATACGCTTGCGGATCCCATGGTTCATCAGCGTGAGGATCACGTTTGGAGGGGATACAGAGGACGGAGAGAAGGAGCGTAGGAGTACGTAAGACCTCGCAGAGGGCTATATCTGCAAGCTTCTATGACCTTGCTCATACAGGAGGTCCTACGTGTCTGGTAAGGGTATTTAGTACCTCCCCTGGTGTATCCCTAAGGAGCGGCTTTTTTCTTTTATCCTGGTGATGGTGGACTTATTTTTCAACGCCTTTTTCACTTTCTCATCATATTTTTGGATTTTCTTCACTGGGACCTATATTTGATGTATTTATGTTTATACATTCATGCACATAGTGGTTTATTCTAGAACACTTTGCTGCAGATTATATGTTATAGTATACTATCTCTATATTTTTTTTTCACTATATATTATATTATATTATTAGCGCAACCTTTTTTCCATTTTCTTCCACATGAATATTGTATGTTTTTAGGCGTCGCAGCTTTATTTTCATTATATACACATTTTTTCACTTTAGCGCAGTGCAGTTCCCCTTTGATAATTTACCTAGATACTATCCGATACCGGCCGATATGAGTGGTTAGTTTTAATGGGATTGTGATAAGTTCTGAGAGGGGGAGGCCCAAGCTCTTGATCTGCGTTGCTGGTCAAGATTTAAGGGTTCCTGTTGGGTTTCGCAAAGTATATGAATTTTCAGGCTACACTAAATGTCTCAATTCAATATCTTCCATTTGATTAGAGTAGACCTTATAAAGAAGAGGGGTCTCAACCTGGCGACCCTCCAGCTGTTGCAAAACTACAAGTCCCATCATGCCTCTGCTTGTGGGAGTCATGCTTGTATCCGTCAGCCTTGCAATGCCTTGTGGGACTTTTAGTTTCGCAACTGCTGGAGGGCCGCCAGTTTGAGACCCCCTGTTATAAAGTGACTATAACATGCTTGCTAACATCTCACCACCAGTTCAATAGGAATAGTAATCTGTTACTACGTGCCATGTTGCTTTTCTCTGCCATAATCTCAAACAAGGAATCGTGCCACTCCAAGATGTGAATGTCCAAAAGTCGGGAAGATGGGAAGGAGCGTTTACAGGTGGAGCAGACATTTCGATGCAGGGCGTTGTAATGATGCTCATATGATTCTAGAGTGTCAAAGACCTGAGCGCAACCTGCCGTCTGACACTGAAACTCTGACACCCTGAAATGAAGAAAAACACAAAAAGGTCACTTAGGACATTCAGTACATGAGATTTGTTTGCTTATCAGAAACCTAAGTAACAAGTTCTGTCTGAGTAGAATTTATTGGCAAGTTTTATTAAGAAAGAGAACAATTGCATCTATTCAAAAAAACTAAAACATTTGCCAAGGACATCTATAAATAATCCCCTGAGGAGGAGAACAAACCAATGGGCAATACTTTGTAAACCAGGGTTTGACAAATTTGCTTGGAATATAGGAGCCAGCTAAAAAAGTTAGGAGCCAGAAAACGCGCCCCGTCCCGACGAGCTCGCGCGCAGAAGCAAACACATACGTGAGTAGCGTCCTCATATGTAAACGGTATTCAAACCACACATGTGAGGTATTGACCGCCTCTGTAACTCAAAACATGCAACCTGTAGATTTTTTTTTAAACGTCGCCTATGGAGATTTCAAAGGGTAAAAGTTTGTCGGCATTGCACGAGCGGACGCAATTTTAAAGTGTGACATGTTGGGTATGAATTTACTCGGCGTAACATTATCTTTCACAATAAAAAAAAATTGGGATAACTTTACTGTTGTCTTATTTTTTAATTAATAAAAGTGTATTTTTTCCCCAAAAAAGTGCGCAAATACGGCGTGACAGAAAGTATTGCAACGATCACTATTTTATTCTATAGGGTGTTAGAATAAAAAATATATATAATGTTTGGGGGTTCTACTTAGAGGGAAGGAGATGGCAGTGAAAATAGTGAAAGATTACACATTAGTACAGCTGTTTAACTTGTAATGCCAACGGCCACCACCAGATGGCGCCAGCTCACAGAAGATCACAGCTCACAAAAAGAAGAGCTTGGGACTTCACAAGGCTGCAAAGCCGCGGCCTCAATTACCGGCGATCGCGCGGTGGGGGAGGTGGGGGGCGCACGGAGACACAGTGCCTGTGCCTCCGTGCGCCCCCACCTTCCCCGCGGCGGCCGGTAATTGAGGCCACGGCTTTGCAGTTTTGTAGGCCGTGGCCTCAATTACCAGTCGCCGCGGGTGCCAGGTCACATCTTCTTGTTGCAATTGCGACCTGGCGCCCGGATTTTGTCGACCCCTGTTGTAAAGGAACATTTTAAGGTAGTGGTAATAAACCCAAAAGCAAAATATTTATTACTGTATATACTCAAGTATAAGCCGAGTTTTTCAGCACATTCTTTTGTGCCAAAAATGCCCCCCTTGGCTTATACGGTATCGGCTGGTCGTAGGTCCCCTGGACCCCAAACTTGGCACACTTATAGCCCCATTTCTCCTCTACAAGTTTGTTGTCTGGGAGACCTACGGCTGGGGAGCACCGATTTTTCAAAGCTGGGCACCCCTTCCATAGACTCCCATGTTAAATGTCAGACTAGTCATGGACACAGTGAGACATGGGCACAGTGAGGCATGCAGCTGGACACCCTAGGCTTATACTCGAGTCAATCAGTTTTCCCATTTTTTTGTGGTAAAATTGGGTGCCTCTGCTTATAAAACTCGAGTATATACGGTATATTACATTTTTAGATGTTATGGCTGCTTTGGTTTTATTTTTGTAAAATTTCTTTCCTTCATTTTCATCTTGTGATCTCGCTAGTAAGTTTGTTGTCTTTAAACAGAACAAGCTCTACTGCAAACGTATCAGTTAAAAAATGTAGAGACAAACCATTTGCAACCGACAATCAGTTGTTATTTATGTAAAGCCCTTACTACAAAAAAAAATAAAAAAATAAAAAAAAACTGTTGCTGTAACTACCGTATTTATCGCGGTATAACGCGCTCCCACGTATACCGCGCACCCCTAAAGTTCCCCCAAATCCTGTGGAAAAAAAGTTTTTTTTGTACTTACAGTTTTGGTGTCTTGCGCGGCATCCATCGGCGGCCTTGTCGGGTCCGGCGTCCGTCTGCGGCTTCGGGTGTCCTCTTCGTCGGGTCCGGCGTCCTTCTGCGGCGTCCTCGCATCCTCCCCGCTCGTTTCCCGCGCCGAGTTTGAATACTGCGCCGACATATACAGAGCGCAGTACACTCGTGTATTGTCGGCAATGCTCGGCAACTCTCGCGCTGACGTCCAGGACGTGAGGGCGGAAGGAGCCGAGACTGCCCGACTATACCCGAGTGTACTGCGCTCGGTATATGTCGGCGCAGTATTCAAAACTCGGCGCGGGAAAGCGAATATCGGCGTATACCGCGCACCCACGATTTTGCCCTGATTTTCAGGGCAAAAAAGTGCGCGGTATACGCCGATAAATACGGTACTTGTCTATCTGCGGTGTGAGCTGGAGTTTGGACTCAATGTGTTAGTGTATTTGAATATGCTAGTACATCTTACATTCCCCTCCCCTCCCCTACCCCCCAGAGCTAGTAAGTTTTCGGTGGACAATGGTCGGTTGTCCGATTTTCGTATATTCAGTACACAAATCCATCACACAAAAGTCGAAAGTACAAACATGTATTGCTCGGAATCCATGCTCACCAAACACGAAATTAGCAGAATGTGTGGCGCTCAAGAGCTGAAATTCCTTGTAGTACGTCACTACATTCGTGTTTGTTGGCCGTCAATTATGTACCGTTGGTATGCAAGACAAAGTATGCACGTCCTTTGGACAAAAATCAGTGGCCATAAGGTGCTCCTGTGCATGTTCATCCAGAGTGAAGGAACTCTAGGTGTGTTACTGGCCAGATCACCAGGTGAAAACAGTGCGAGAAAAAAGCCTAAGGCTGCATTTACACTTAGGCGCATTTCATAAGCCATTCTAATGGCACCTAAAAATGCAGTGCGGTTCTGCCACAATTGTCGCGCGACAAATTGCGCTGTAATCGTGGCAAACTGCATCACGTGAAGTATGTCGCCCAAAAAAAAAAAATTGTGGCAGAACCGCTGTTCCTGTTTATCTGCAATTTTCTCTACACTCGTACAATGTGCTGAATTTATTAAGCTTGTCTGAGAGATCAGAAAAAAAGTGGGTGGAGAGTTGAAGTTATATTCTGCAGAGCTCAGTGAGGAGAGATTCACCCCCTTCACACAGGAACAGAGCCGAGGCTGTTAATCTGCTGGAGCTCCCTCCCCTTGTCACCATTTTTCTCTTGGTGTCATGAAGTGATTCATGCTGATAGCAGAGAAATGAAGCAGCAGACAGAAATGACACTTAATGTTTTGAATTGAGACAAGTACACACTATAGAGGGATATGCTTTGTTCATATTTCATGTTTGAAGATTACAGACACTTTTGTATATAAGGCAGACATAAATTTGCCATTTGCGGTTTCTGACCATTTCATCTAAAAATTCAAGTTGCTGATCCAAAGGCATCATTATTTTGTATGAATCACCATGAAAAAGTACATAGCTCTGACTTCACTCTTTCTTGCTACTCTGCGTACGCATTCTGGATAATCAACTCAAAGCCGAGGACAGCTAAGCAAATAGTACAGGATTTGTATTCGGACTGAAATAGCAGCTTCCATATTTCTTTCAGCATTGGCTTCCTTTAAAGAAAATTTACTTTTTATTTCTTTATTGGACTAACCTTGAAATAAAAGAAACAATAATTAAAGTGGATGTAAACCCACTCTCATCCTTTCTAAACTACTGCCATAGTGCTGATCTATAAGGATATAGATGCCTCCTGCATGTATCCTTACCTGTCACATGTCTCCCCTCTGTCTGTTATGAGACCTGAAAAACTGCAGATTCTGTGGGTGGATCTGTTGTCTGGAGCTCTGTGGGTGGAGTTGTGATGTCAGTAGACTCTCCGTCCTCCTCTACATTCCCCTTGTCAACATGCATTTTTTCCTGTGTATTTCTTACACTGAATTCTGCTATGATCACTAACATCCAATCAAAATCCAGAAAAGTAACCACATGACTTCAGAAAAGGAGTGGGGGTGGGAATTAAAAGATAATGCCTGTCTCCAGGCTAGTGCATGAGACATGTAAATAACCTGTTACTCACAGCAAGGGGGCGGAACGGACCAAGGTTTTTCTCTGTAAGTCTGTTTTATTTCACTGAACAATAAAAGAGGATTGCTCAGAGCTGGTTTAACTCTGTGTGGCAAGACTGGGCACAGATGATAGGAAATCTTATACTCTACATCAGGGATATGCAATTAGCGGACCTCCAGCTGTTGCAAAACTACAACTCCCATCATGCCTCTGCCTTTTGGTGTCATTCTTGTGGCTGTTGGAGTCTTGCTGTGCCTCATGGGACTTGTAGTTCTGCAACAGCTGGAGGTCCGCTAATTGCATATCCCCGCTCTACATTGTGACATCCAAAAAAAAAAAATGGGGTTTATATCCACTTTAAAGCAGTATTAACCACTTAAAGCGGAGGTTCACCCTAAAAACATGTATTTAACATTCCATTCAGCATAATTCCAACATTTACACTTCCCCCCGGCACATAAGGCGCGTCACCAGTTTTCCGAAAGTAGCCGGCTCTATACGGCGCCTGCGCAGTCAGCTCTACACGGCAAGCGCAGGCGCCGTATAGAGCCGACTAGCAGTTCGGCTACTTTCGGAAAACTGGTGACGCGCCTTATGCGCCGGGGAAGTTTTTCACAAGGCGTCAATCATCTAGCCTCTGCATAGGAACGCCTACTCCCGCGGGAGTGAGAACCCCAAAAAAAAAAAAAAACGGCATAGTGCAAATGTTGGAATTATGCTGAATGGAATGTTAAATATTGTTTTTAGGGTGAACCTCCGCTTTAAGACCCGGACCAAAATGCAGGTAAAGGACCAGGCCTCTTTTTTGCAATTCGGCACTGCGTTGCTTTAACTGACAATTGCATGGTCGTGCGACGTGGCTCGCAAACAAAATTTGGCGTCCTTTTTTTCCCACAAATAGAGCTTTCTTTTGGTGGTATTTGATCACCTCTGCGGTTTTAAGTTTTTGCGCTATAAACAAAAATATGGCGACATTTTTGAAAAAAATTCAATATTTTTTACTTTTTGCTATAATAATATCCCTAAAAAAAATATATAAAAAAAAATGTTTTTTTCCTCAGTTTAGGCCGATACGTCTTCTTCTACCTATTTCTGATAAAAAAAAACAAAAAAAAACGCAATAAGCGTTTAACGATTGGTTTGCGCAAAATTTATAGCGTTTACAAAATAGGGGACAGTTTTATGGCATTTTTATTAATAATTTATTTTTTACTACTAATGGCAGCGATTTTTTCCATGACTGCGACATTATGGCGGACACATCGGACAATTTTGACACATTTTTGGGACCATTGTCATTTTCACAGCAAAAAGTGCTATAAAAATGCACCGATTACTGTGAAAAAAGAGATTTTTAATACAGCTTACCTGTAAAATCTTTTTCTTGGAGTACATCACGGGACACAGAGCGGCATTCATTACTATATGGGTTATATGGAGTACCTTCAGGTGTAGACACTGGCAATCTTCAAACAGGAAATGCCCCTCCCTATATAACCCCCTCCCATAGGAGGAGTACCTCAGTTTTGTAGCAAGCAGTATGCCTCCCAAAATGGTCCTCAAAAAGAGGGGTGGGAGCTCTGTGTCCCGTGATGTACTCCAAGAAAAAGATTTTACAGGTAAGCTGTATTAAAAATCTCTTTTTCTTTATCGTTACATCACGGGACACAGAGCGGCATTCATTACTATATGGGATGTCCCAAAGCAATGCTTACAATGAGGGGAGGGAGAACATCTCCAAGACAAAAGGATTTAATTTAGAGATATACTCAAATCATAATAAATCCAACTTATTTGAGAAAAATAATCTTAAATTTTAAATTTAACTCAAAAAAAGAGGAGCCCCCGGGATCCGAGGGTCTCAAACTGCAGCTTGCAGCACTGCCTGCCCGAAGGCAGTATCAGTATTCCTTCTTACGTCCAACTTGTAGAATTTTGTGAATGTGTGGACAGAAGACCAGGTTGCCGCCTTGCAAACTTGAGCCATAGAGATCTGGTGGTGTGCTGCCCAGGAGGCGCCCATGGCTCTAGTAGAATGAGCCTTTAATGATACTGGAGGAGGCAACCCTTTCAAGCCGTAGGCCTGAGTGATTAATTGCTTGATCCACCTAGAAATGGTGGACTTTGCAGCTGCCTGCCCCTTCTTGGGCCCCTCCGGTAGAATAAACAGCACATCTGTTTTTCGGATCTTCTCTGTAGCTTTAAGATAGGCCTTCATGGCCCTGACAATATCCAAGGTATGCAGCAACCCTTCCTTTCTGGAAGTAGGTTTAGGGAAGAAGGATGGTAATACCAAATCCTGGTTCAAATGAAAACTGGATATGACCTTCGGTAGGAAGGAAGGATGAGGGCGGAGAACGACCTTGTCCTTATGAAATATAAGATATGGTTCCTTACAGGATAAGGCTGCCAGTTCCGAAACTCTTCTTGCGGAAACTATGGCAACCAAAAATACCAACTTCCTTGTCAGTAGAACCAAAGGAACTTCAGCCAACGGCTCAAACGGTTGTTTCTGTAAACTTGACAGGACAAGATTTAAATCCCACGGACAAAGCGGGGATTTAACTGGAGGTTTAATACGTAAGACCCCTTGAAGGAAGGTCTTAACCAGCGAGTGGGTGGCCAGCGGCCGCTGAAACCACACTGACAGAGCAGAAATCTGTCCTTTGATTGTGCTTAATGCCAATCCTTTATCCACTCCTAGCTGGAGAAAACTTAAAACTCTATCAATGGTGAATTTGCGAGGAAGCCATAGCTTGGACTCACACCAGCCTACATAGGCCTTCCAGACCCTGTGATAAATCACCCTAGAGACCGGTTTCCTGGCTCTGATTAGGGTAGAGATTACCTTCTGAGACAGACCTCTACCCCTGAGAATCAAGGATTCAGCTTCCAGGCCGTCAAATTTAGATGCCGTAAGGCAGGGTGGAGGATCGGACCTTGCGATAGCAGGTCTGGCCTTAGAGGCAGAGTCCAAGGGTTTCCCACTACCATCCTTAGGATTAGTGAGTACCATGCCCTTCTGGGCCATGCTGGAGCTACCAGGATGACTGGTATGCGCTCCACCCTGATCCTGCGCAGCAGGCGGGGTAGTAACTGGAGCGGGGGAAACGCATAAAGAAGTTTGAACTGATGCCAAGGGCAAACCAGAGCATCGGTTCCGCAGGCCATCAGATCCCTTGACCGGGACATGAACCTGTCTAGCTTCTTGTTGAGTCTCGATGCCATGATATCCACGTCCGGCACTCCCCATCTTTGGCAGAGTGCTTGAAAGACCTGTGGATGCAGAGACCATTCCCCCGGCCATAGAGTCTGGCGGCTTAAGAAGTCCGCCTGAAAGTTGTCCACTCCGGGAATGTATATTGCCGATATGCAGGGCACATGAGCCTCTGCCCATAGGAGAATCAAGCTCACTTCTCTCTGAGCGGCCTGACTCCTGGTTCCCCCTTGGTGATTTATGTATGCCACTGCCGTGGCATTGTCTGATTGAATTCTCACCGGGAACCCCTGCAATTTCGACGTCCAAGCCCTGAGGGCTAGTCGAACAGCTCTGAGCTCCAAGATGTTGATGGGTAACAGCTTCTCTGGCTTTGCCCAAATACCTTGGCGAGTGGAACCCTCCACAATTGCTCCCCAGCCCGTCAGGCTGGCGTCTGTGGTCACTATCTTCCAAGCCACTGGGCTGAAAGACCTTCCCTTCAGTAGGTTCTGAGGGTCTAACCACCAACACAGACTTTGCCGGATTCTTGATGAGAGTGGCAACGGGATATCCAAGGCCTGTGGCCTTCTGCTCCATGCTGACAGGATGGCTGCCTGCAGGATGCGAGTGTGGCTCTGGGCGTATGGCACCGCCTCGAAGGTAGCCACCATCTTGCCTAGTAGTCTCATACATAGGCGAATAGTCGGTTCTTTCTTGCTTAGAACCAGTAGGATTAACACCTTGATGGCTTCGACCTTCCTCAGAGGTAGGAACACTCTTTGTTGTTCTGTGTCTAATCTCATGCCGAGATATTCCAATTGCCTTGTGGGCTGGAATGCTGACTTTTCCCGGTTTAGGACCCAGCCGAACCTCTCGAGGTATTGGACCGTGAGGGCCACTGCTCGCTCCAAGCCGGGAGACGAGTGGTCTATGACTAGGAGGTCGTCCAGGTATGCTAGGATCGTGACCCCTTGAATCCTTAGCTTGGCTAGGATTGGAGCTAGAACCTTCGTGAACACGCGGGGGGCCGTAGCCAACCCGAAGGGAAGCGCCACGAATTGGAAATGACGCGAAGCCACCATAAAGCGTAGATATCTTTGATGTGGCTGATAAATTGGAACATGAAGGTAGGCATCCTTTATGTCTATGGACGCCATGAAGTCGTCCTTTTGGAGTGTGGCAGCTGCTGACCGCACGGATTCCATCCGAAATGAGCGGACTTTTAAGTATGCATTTACCATCTTTAGGTCCAAAATTGGCCTGACATCTCCATTGGGCTTTGGGATGATGAATAGGTTGGAGTAGAAACCCAGTCCCTGTTCCAGGACTGGTACCTCTACTATTACTTCCTGGGAAAGTAGATGATCTAGAGCCGATCTTAATGCGGCTCCTTTCTCCAGATCGTTTGGAGTCCTCGACTCCTGGAAATGAGGAGGAGGAAACCTTAGGAACTCTAGCTTGTAGCCTGTGGCCACGGAAGACCGTACCCACTCGTCGGGAATGCTGGCTTCCCAAATCTCCGAAAAGAGTCGCAGCCTTCCCCCCACCTTCGTGGGTGGGGGCGCCCCTTCATAAGGTAGACTTGGGGGCTGGTTTTGCTGGTTTGCGAAACCACTGCCTCTTGCCTCTAACAGCCTGTCTTTGTGATCTGCTGTTGAAGCCGAAGTTTGTTTTTGCAGGGGGCCGTCGATACTGCTTGGCATTAGAGGGCCCCTGTCCAGGGGAGGACTGTCGTTTAAACGCAGGCCCCTGAACCTTCTTCTTAGTTGGCAAAAGAGTACTCTTGCCGTTTGAAATGGTCTGAATGTATTTATCTAGGTCTTCTCCGAAGAGCCGACCTCCATGGAAGGGGAACCCTACCAGGAGCTTCTTGCATGGGGGCTCAGCCTCCCAGCTTTTTAACCATAAGAGTCTTCTCATATGGATAAGGGATAACGATAAACGTGACGCTTGCTGGATAGAATCCTTGATAGCGTCTACCGTAAAACAAATGGCCTTAGGGACATCCGAAAATTCTTCTGCCTGCTCGGCAGGAATAAGTTCAAGCATTTGCTTAAATTGATCCGATAAAGCTTGAGCGACTCCAATCGCAGCCACGGCTGGCTGTACTACTGCCCCTGCAGCAGTGAAGGAGTTTTTAAGTAGTGCTTCCAAGCGTTTATCAACTGGATCCTTGAAAACCTGTATGTTTTCTACAGGGCATGTTAACGATTTGTTAACACATGAGATGGCTGCGTCTACTGCAGGAGAAGCCCATCTCTTGGAAAACTTTTCTTCCATAGGATACAAGACAGAAAATTTCTTAGGTGGTAAGAAAACCTTGTCTGGTTTGTTCCAATCTTGGAACAAGACTCCCTCCAATAGAGGATGGATCGGAAACACCGCCCTGCTTTGAGGCGCCCTCAGTGAGCCCAAAGCTGAAACCGTCGATACCTGGAGATCTGGTATAGGCAGGTTGAATGCCTTATGGACCAAGTCCGTCAAGTCTTGAATCCACCAGCTCTCCCTCAGGGAGACTGCCCCAGACTCCTCTGTATCCGGATCATCGATCCCTGAACCTACTTGGTCCTTGTCCAAGAGGTCGTCCAATTCCCCAGAGGAAAGGACCTCCTCTTCCGAGGGTCCGCGCACGGGTGACGGAGATCTATTCCGCTTACTACCCCGCATAGCTGCGGCTATCATCTTTCCCATGCTTTTCTGCATCTCATTTAAAGAGGTAAGTAACACTTCCTCCGTGACCATCTTAGGATTGGGTTGACTCGCGTCAGCTCCAGCCCCCGATCCCGATGGCCCAACGGCTCCCAGTGGGGAA